>NW_028139930.1:0-39484 GCF_965202585.1 Thalia democratica | reverse complement strand
CCTTGAAGAAATTAAAAATGCATTGGCACACTCAATAAGATTTTCAAAAAACTACTCTTAGATTTGCTTAAGATTGTCCTGGAGAAGTTGTTAAAAGGTATTCAAGCTGTGTACAACTTGATAACCAAAAAGGTTTTTTTGTGCAATAGGTACAAGGAGCAAATATTTTGAGCACTTTAATTTTTGTGGTTTAATACACAGTAATACTTTTTTATGGCTCTTCATAATCAACTGATGGTTTAGTTTTAAACTATGAATTAAACCCCTTTGTAAATTAAGACTCCCTAAATTTTTGATATAAATAACCTCCATGGGAAACTCTGATCTTTTAAAATTGCAGATATCCAGGGAAGAGGGTAGTCCAGATAGTCCAGGAAGGCTACTGGTTTTTAAGAAATTTCTTTAAGAATTTTTTCCACTTATTGATAGACTTTGTCCATTTCTAGTACAAAAATAAATTTATGGTAAAACACTGATTTAAATAGTAGAAAATTTTTAATTGCTTAAAAGCATATTGTATTGCTACCTAAATGTGTTTTATAAAAAGTTTTAAGTTAAAAAAAAGATTTTTTGTTTATAAAATATCTAAAATTTATTAATTTACAATTAAAAACTGTTTAAACTCTAGGTTCTTTAATGATTTTAGTTAAAAATTACAAAATACTCCAGGGTTCCATTTTAAATAGACAACCTGGTAGCCCTTTATGTTTCATTTAGTAAGATAATATTACTTAAAATATATACATTGTACAAGTAATATTTTACATTAAAATATAAACACTTAAAACTAAAAAAAAAAAACGGAAAAAAGAGTGAAAACTCATAACTATGGTCAATGAACTGGTGTGGAATTAAAAAGTAAACAACTACAACCTGAATCATATTATTTGATTTTAAAAACATATGAAAATTTGGGTGAAATAGTGTTAAAAACAAAATGTTTGAAATAGACTGTAACATAAACAACTAAAGATAGAATTTCATAAGAATGCAAGATCTTTACTTAATACAACTATTTGAATTCATTTATTAAAAACAATCAAAAAACTTATAACACCATTTTTTTTTTAACATATCTACTTAACAAGTATAATTTTTAATCTAGCCATATTTATAATAAAAACTTTTTTCTTTTAAACTTTTTCAGTGGTATTAACGAATCTTTACAGTTACATGGAAATAATACAAAATTTCATGTTTTAAACTTTTTATAGATTTTCTATTGTTTTATGTTTAACAATGAAATGTTCAAAGCATGTAAATATAGTTAGTGGTTATCCTCCAATTTTTCCTAGTATTTTACAACATCACATTCGTTATTTAAAATTGTTCCTATATAATCTATGCAGAAAAACTTTAACAACTTTAAAAAGACAGTACATAGAAAAACAGAAGTTAGAAAAATAACAAAATTAGCCGTAAATTACAAACTTGTTTCATTTTTGGTTGATTTATCAACGTTGGACTGATGTATCAAAACTTGAATCACAAAACTGAAGACACATGTGACATGAAGAGTAAAAATAAGGCAAATGTTTACCATTAATAAAAAGATTCTTAAAGTTTTAAAAAATATATAATTAAAGGCTATAAAAAAAGTAATTACAAACTTAAAGTTTTTATTGTAAAAAAAACAAAAAAAAAGTATACAAAAACATACATAAACTAAAAAGCAACATGTTTGTAAAGGTGGATATTTAGGAATAAGATGTTTTTTAAAAAGTGGTCAAAAGCGCTAGTTTAAGTTTTATAGAATTTGGGTCAAAACTCAGTGAACAACAGCCCGCGGGTCTATTCGGCTTTCCAAGCTTTTTTTTCATATAATAAGTCTGTTTTATGATGAATTTAAATTTTACACGACAAACAAAACTCGTTTTTTACAACTGTTTTCAATTTCGAATTTTGGTTTCAAGTAAAAAGTATTGATATCTTAGTTGGTATCGTTAAAAAAAAAATATAACAAAAATTTGACTATTAAATTTAGTTGAAACAAAAAACATTTATTAAATATTTAGATTTATTGTTTACTGTAACTTTCACAATCCTAGTACTTTAAAAATTATCATTTTGTTAAAGCTGTGCTTTATACTAATTTAATATTTACTACTGAAATGTCTTTTAATATATCAAGATTAGGTAAATGACTATTTTTAAGCACAGTTTTTTTGTCTTAAAGTAATAAAAGTGTTTAAAGGTTATGAAAGGTTTCTTTGAATTTATAAACTTATATTATTAAATATTGCCATTAGTTTAATAAAGTAGATCTTGTTGAAAATTTTATTATAAACTTTTAACAAATACGTTGTCAGAAGTAAAACTTGCTATTGTTTTCAAACTGTTACGAACGTACAAAATTTGTTGATAGACTCTATTTATATACCAAGTTTATTTTTGTCTACCTACGATTTAGCTGTGCGATAATTTAAATATAAAATCATATGTAGATCTTTAACATAAACTCGGATTAAAAGTGTTCGATTAAAAGCATAATTTTTTTTTAAATATACACCGCAACACATTTGATAACTGATAAATTTTTGGTAAAGAAGTATACAGATTACAGGGGTTCTCATGGATAATAAGGAATATAGTAGATAGGGTATAGAAATGATAGATTAATAAACAAATCGAATGAAAACTAATATTTTCTTTACATGAACTAAAAAACACAAAGAAACATGATAACTACATCACACTATACTAAACCTACAATTGAACACACATAACCAAAGAATGCTAATAAGTATCTTAAAGCTTAAGTCAAAGAAGCATGTAACGTGTTTGTTATGCAACATACTAAAGCACATCGCCTTCACCAATTACTGCAAGAGATTACAAGTAAAATGTTCTTTTATTAGGACTTGAAAAAAATCCTTGTAATAAAACCATTGTATTTATTTTTGTAGTTTTTATTTACGATACTTCAAAGTGACAACTTAATAATATTTATTTTTATAAAACATCCCATATTTATTCACACGCTTTAAAATTATAAAATGAAATGTTGATTTAATTACAGAAGTTTTAAATGAGTCTTATCAGTACAGTACCTCTGTACAAAAATTGTAGTTAAATATATTTAGAGCAAAACGCTTCAAATTTTGCACAATAAACTCCAACAATAATAAAAAAATTAGGCCTATAAATTAATGCAATAGATAAGTGTATAACGCTAATTTTTAACTTTAAACAAGCTTTAAATTAAATTAGCATTGTAGGACACTTGTGCAAAACCTTACTTTTTTTTTGTTTCGGGTGTCAAAATTAAATAGTTCAAATAAATCTTTATAAAAAATGTAAAATTTATTTATTTTAATAAAATACACAAAACTTTATTATTTAGAATTAAAAACTGTAAAATCAACAACTTTAATAAAATATACATAAGTTTATTACTTAAAACTAATATTTCACAAATATAATAAAAACCAAGTTCATTGATTAAATTTGAATGACTTGTTTGCGAATGTTAGCTTAAGAAAAATTAGAGAATTGAATTATTGCATGATGATTGCATGATCTACAAAGTCCAAAGTCTATCGAAAATTCCAGAAAGAGAATCGTAAAACTACAAATACGCTCAATCAGAGCGTGAATTAGGTCATTTACCTCAGCAACAACTGGAAGCGGCATGCTGTCACTCTAAGAATTGGAGCTGCCGTTTTACATAGCTGAGTCTCCAGCATACACTCCACTCGAGTCAATTTGGACTATGACGAATAAGCCCACGCATTCGGTGGCATCGACATAATACTTATATCATTCATTGTAAATTTTAACATTTAAACTTCATCTCGCCGAGCTCTACAGCTTGTGTCAACGAGGAAGCATAAGTGTCACCGTCCTGAACCAGTATATTGTACGAACAACCATCTCTTACAGCACAAATAGAAGCCTTGAACTTCAAGAAGCCTTCTAAAGCATATAACTGTAACGCGATTTATTGTTGAATTATATATTGAATTTTGTCAGTCTTTATATAGTTTAAATTTGTTAATAAAATGTCTTTCCAAGGAAAATTGAAAAGATTATTGATACCCAAACTGTATATAACTATGAAAAGTATTTTAATTCTTAAACCACCTCAGACCGAGTCGCAAACCGAAATTGAAGAATGCCCCGAAACTATTGCGAATCAGGCTTCTGTCGAGACTGCCGAACCTTCTACAGAGGCAGCTTCACATAAAACTAGAAACCGTAGTTCTAGTAGTTCGGAGAGCATCAGCATTACATACTTTTATAGTTTGAAATTCTTAAACTAATAAATAATGGTATCTAAATTCTAGTGTCAATAAAACTTTAGTTTTTTTTGTTGAAAATTATAGTTTATTAAACGATAAAAAAAACGCTCAAGTTACTTATTCCCAGGACCTAGTGCACGAAGATCCTTTTGGTTATTAGGTTGCACACCACGGATACATTTTAACGCCTTGTCCAAGATAATTCTATACTTATTTCTATTTATTTCTAATCTGTAGAAAACAATTCTACAAATATCTAAGAAATAACATTACAACAGCAAGCTTAACAAAAACTTATTTTTTTTGGCATTACGTCAATTCTGTCATTAAGACGTCATTTCGTCGTCATGCATCGGTATAGGTGATAAAAAACTTTGCACAGCAGATAAGCAAAGATAAAATATTGTCTAACATAAATTAATGTCCTGGACAAGACGTTAAAAGGTATCCGTGGTGCGCGACTCGATAACCAAAAGGATCTTCGTGGACTAGGTCCTAGGTCCAAATATTTTGAGAGGCTTGATTTTGTCGTTCAATAAACTATAATATTAAACTTAATCTAAAAATTCTACTTTTGTTCTAATTTTTATTTAGATAGCACAAAACCTCATTTTAGCAGGCATACTATTTCTCAATTCAAAAGGTTAAGAAATTTTTACAAAAAATACTCGAACATAATATTTTTATCTAAAATAAAACAAATGCTTATTTAGTATTCAGCGTTTAGTTGGTATAGCAACAGAAGCATTCTGGAAACTTTTGTTGCTAGTTGTGATATATTCTTAGTGGCGTAGCGTAGAGTGAAGGAAAAGGTTCTAAGTGTAGTTTATTAACATAGAAACACGCTATCACATATCAAAAAAAAAAAAGAAAGATAATAACGTGCATTGTCTGTTAACTTTAAGAACTTTAATTGTAATTAAAACCTTACAGTTCGTAAACGATTTAGAAGAATAATTTATATGAACTCTTTTATACACAAAAATTATGAGAAGCATTTATCATGTATGCTCTGCAAGTATTCGTTTTTGTCCTTTTGTGTAAGTTAGCCCTTAGTTAGGGGCTAAATGGCATATATATACCCTTACTTAACATGAAAATTCGCGTCGGCTAAAGTTTTAAGGTCACTTTTTATTGGCTAATATTTTACTCATTTTTATTCAAAGTTTTAAATGTTAAAATTTATTATGTTTTGGTTAGGTGGATTCGGAATAAATGTTTAGAAAAAGTTTTTTAAGAAGGTTGGTTAGGGATAAGGGTATTGTATACCATATTTATTTATATGTAAAATAAAGTGATATTATTATATCTCTATCTTTAACGGGTATAAATAGGTATAGCAACTTAATTTAGTTATAAAATTAACAACAAAAACTATGTAAAATTTATTGCCTTCACAAACAAACGATCTAAAATGGTGCGCGACGCTTAAGTTTTCTACACATTAATCTTATACGAACTTCAATATCGATAAAGGTGGAAAATACAATATTTATAAACGTAGAAATCCTATCAAAATTGTTTCACATCGTACCACAGCTTACGTCTTCGGCCACAAAGTCTCACGTAAGCTGTTTTATATCGTTCTATAGTTAACCTCTGCGGCCACGCAGTCCCAAGCCAACTATTTTGTATCGTAATGCCATTCACGTCTCCGGCCTCGAAGTCTCACGTGAAAAGCTGCAACTACTTCCACGAAGGAAGAGTCGCCCCGTTGAAGCGGCCTAGGTCCGCTCCGTAGGGTAGTTGAGGTATAATAACCTAATTTGTAGAATTGCTTCATCGTTTATATAAATTTTTACTCTCTCTTTTGCAGGTGGCTTGACATGTTGACAGTTGCAGATGGCTTGACTTGTTGACAGTTGCAGGTGGCTTGACATGTTGACAATTGCAGGTGTCTCGTTGCATGTTGGAAGCTGCAAGTGTTTCGGCATGTTGGAATGTGCATGTTGGAATCTGCAGGTGTCTCAGCACGGTTTTAATAGCCAGCTTACATACTCACCTGTTTTTGCACACGGCAATTAATGAATACAAAATTGTATTTATTTTGCCTTTGTCAATCAAAAAATATCGAGTAGAATTTAAAATATAAATTAGAGAACTGTTGTTATTATTTATTTGAAACTTGCCTTTTGAAAGGAATTTTTAATTAAAAAAGTTTTAAAATTTATTCTAATGCATGCATCGACATATGGACAATTGAATTGAAATAAGTATAATTTCACATAAATGTCCAAAAAGGGTATAGATAGATTTTCTAAATATTCTGCTGTACCATCAATTTACCTCATTTGCATTATGTTATGAATGAAAACATTTCGAAGCCTTTCAACTGCAGCCAACCCAAAAAAATCAGCTGTTTTAAAAGTAGACCAAATAGTAATAAGCCATTAAAAACCAAGCTAAAGTATTGAGAAAATTATGTAATTATATACTATTAAATATGTATGCAATATTAAACTAAAAGTTGTTAAATTATAATACTTTGGTACTGTTTAAGTAAAACAACTGTTATTAAGAAAACTTTGTTTTATTATTTTATGCTTTTTATTAAAAGAATTAAGTTAATAAAGTCACATTTTTCTGTAAAGCAATGGATAAGTAAACATAATCCACTTAGTCTAAAATTAGGTAAAGTAATACCAATATTATAATAGTTTAAAGTAATAAAATATTAAACTTAGTTTGTTAAGTATCTTAAAAAGAATATTTGAAAAAATTACTACTTTTGGAGAAAAGGTTATAAAAGTAAAAAATTCGAAAGAAAACTCAAAATTTTAAAGAGGCTCCACTACAAAAGTCAAACCCTAATTTGATGGAAAGTATTGTGAAAAGAAAAGCAAAAGAACGTTCTTTAGAATTAAAAAAAAATGTTCCAAGTAAAAGAAATTGAAAATAATTGGTTTTAAAGCTTGCTTAAAAAAAAAATTACAAAAAAAGCCATTCAAGCCAAGTTCACTCTTGTTGTTTTAAGCAGGTTCGAAAAAACTTCCAGTGAACTACTGATTAATTTTGTTTAGTCAAGTTATAAATAATATATTATAAAAAAGTTGAGCATACAGGTTTACATAAACTTCTAATTACAAGAATATCTTAAAAACTTCTTTGTTTAATTTTTTGTATATACTTCACCACTAGGTTTCAATATTTAATTTAGAAAATTTTCAAAGCCACAGTTAGGACTCCTAGTTGCATTCAGGGTGGTGCACTTTACTGCCTAAGCTTTTTCAGAGTTTGTGAAATGTACTCTGTTCTTCTTTGAAAAAAGAAATACAGTTTAGGCCTGTGTAGATAGAAAAAAAAAAAGGTTTTTGATATACAAGTTAGAATATTAGTTAGAAAAAAAAAAATAGATAGAAGGTTTTTGATATACAAGTTAGAATATTGTACAACAAATATAAAAATGTTTAAATTAGGATAATACTTAAAAAGATCAAAGATTCTTTCATTTTTCATAATAACAGGGTTGCCACTCTTTGAGCCAAAAAATATTCCCTGAGTGACCGGAAACTTCCCTGAGTAACCTTCAACTTCCCTGAGTTTTTTTCAAATCCTTAAAAACTTTATTATTTATTAAAAAATTACAATGCATATTCTAAGAATATTGAAGAACTAGCCGCAAGGCTAGAAAAATTATAAATAAACACTTGAAAAAAATTACTATCAAAACAAAATATTGAAACTGGATTAACTAAATCTCTTTCTAGATCTAGAAAAATTTTTCCCTGAGATTTAAAAAAAATCTTAAAGTTTTCCTGAAAATTTGCCCACCCCTAGCCTAGATCTTCCTCACAGCACTGGTACAGTTGAGGACATTTTTCTACCTCTGTCATCTCCATGCTATCTTTAAAAATAGTTAACTTTTGCTTAAATATGTTCCAACCCTCTTGATTGCAGTCTCCCTATTTGAGGGCGGTCTATCTTTGGAGGCTTTGGTTTTGAAGAGCTTGCATTAATGTGAACATAGTTGTGAATAATAAGGAAAGAGGCAGCTACAGAAGCATCCACATCTGGTGTTTCATATGTGCAACTCCAAGAGGACATTAAATCACAGGCATTGTTGTTTCAATTCAGCAAGATTTTATCATAAATAAATTCTTTCTTGCTTGAGTTTATTAACGAACTAATAACAAGTATGATAAAATCTGTACTACAAAACATAATGAAAGCTAAAGGTAAATACTTATACTTTTTGCATATACTTAAGTATAATTTAACTTAAAGACTTTCTTTTTAAACATGCATTAAAGTCGATAATGCACACTGGCTTAAAATTATTGCATTAAAAAAATCACTAGTTTTTTACTTACTCAGACTGACTCAAGCTATTTTGATGTAACTAAGAGCAGTTTTTTATCACTAATGCTAGTTTTTTTTGCTTTAAAAAGTGTTAACCCGTTTAAATAGCACATAGTTTGTAATAAATTAAATGTCTCAAAAGTTATGTAATAAGGCGTTGTGCTGTGTAGGTTAAAAAAAAACAACTATGAAAAAGTATAGTTTTGCATTACAAAATTTATATTCTAATTTTAATTCTACAAAATTGAAAAATGATTGTGTGGTCAGTGAATATTATTAGTTAGTAATTTTTTTTTCTTAAAAATGTGTATAGTTTTATTATTAAAGACCTTGAAAATAATTTCAGTAGGTTATAAATATAGAATGTCATATTCTAAATAAAATGAGTTAACAAATAATTATTAATAGTTTTCTGTCATTTTTTAAAATTTTACTTCCTTACAGGTTACTAGCTAATATTATTTAAAACTAGAAGCAAAAATTCAGAATTTATTTTCACACAAACACCCAATTAAAGTTTTTATCTGGGTTTAAATTCTTCAAAACACATACTTATGTAAAGAATGTCAAGCAAAGTTACTGAGAATGAAAACCTGTTCTCTATTTTAAGTCATTTGAAGAATTCAAGAAACTTAAAGGTAATATATTATTTTTATCAAAAATTTTATTTTCTATTTTGAAAAGCTTATAGCTTTATAATAAACTTCTCATTAGATTTTTAAACATATTATTATTTATTTTAATAGTTATATTTAAAAAAATATAAAACATAAGTAGATTATATTTTGATAGATTATTTAATAATAATACTATAAAGTTTTATTATTTAAGTGTTGCTGAATTCTTGTAGTAATAAATAGTCTTGAAGTTTTAATATTTTATATAATTAAGCAATGATATGAAGTTTCCCAGAAAATATTATTTGTTCAGGTTGGTATATAAATCAAGCTCACTTTATTTGAAAAATTGTATTGGAACATAAGTGACCAGTAAATATACAATACGTTGCACAAGACACACAATTTCAAAAAAAATAAATATATTTTGAGCCTCTTCAGTAGAGTACAATGCTAAAAATTAAAAAAATTTTACACACTTATATAGTAACCAAGTAATCATAAAGTAATTAAGAGATTAATGAAAGACAAAAGCAATTAGTAACAGTTAAAATCAAATAAGTCCATTTACGTTATAATTGATCTACAGTAAAACTAAAATGAAAACAATCCTTATAAAATGTTATGAAAATAAAGAAACAGTAAAGTCAAAATCTTTTTGCTTACATAAAACAGGTTTCCTTAACAAAATACAAATGGCTTCTAATCAAATCAAAAACATTACTACAAATTTTAATGATTTCAAATCTATCTATATTATAATTGTTTGCACAAGTTGGAATATTAACTAAATGTTCTGAAATAGATGAACTTTAGATGCGTTTGAAATCTTTACCGGTATATCATCTTTCTTATCTGACAGGAAAAATTCTGTACACATTTTGGTATGTGTTTTTTTATTCTCTTCCTTAGATGTCTGGTTGTTAATCCAATATAACTTGCTGTACAACAGCAACTGTACTGGTAGATTACCATATTTTTATTTAATTTTTATACTGGATTCTATCACCTGGTGTTATTAGTGGGTTAAAGGTAAAAAACAATTCTAGGGTTTGCTGCATAATAAGTATTTCTTACTAATTGTCTAATTTTCTTTTCTAACATCTCTGAGCTTTTATTAATAAATGGAATTTTTAAAGTAACTACACATTTTTCCGGTCCTATTGTCTTTATTCTATCCAAATTTTTCACATGTAAATGAATTGTTTTGTTAACTAACTCTTGTGGGTAACTGTTTTTGTTTAATAGTGTTTTGATTTGTTTGATTTCACTTAGTAGCAACTCTGGGGAACAAATTTTGTGTGCCTGATGACACAAAGTTCTTATCAAATTTACTTTTTTCTTTAAACTGCAGTTTGATTGAAAGTTTAAATAACATCCTGTAAAAGTTTTCTTTCTGTACACCGAAGTTAAAAATCCATTTTCTTTTTGTTTTTTTATACGTCTAAAAATGCAAGTTCATCGTTGTTTTCTTTTTCTATTGTGAAGTTTATAGAATCATGAGCATTATTCAAAATATTAAAGAATTTATCTATAATTTTCTCGGTTCTAACTAAAATAAAACAATCATCCACATACCTTGGATATAATAAATTATTTTTGAACGCAGGAACAAATTTTAATTCAATATAACCCATAAATATATTTGCTAATGTTGGTCCCAATGGGGATCCCATGGCTATCCCCTCTTGTTGTTAATAAATTAAGGAATTAAAACTAACTTGACACCAGAAGTTGCCAGTTTCAAAATTTTTTAAAAATTCATTCTGCTAATTGTAGGTTTACTTAACTTAAACAATGTATAAACACAAATTTTAATAACCTCTTCCAACGGTACGTTAGTAAAAAGACTTTTAACATCAAAAGACGCAATAAACGCTAGCTTCTATTTCTCTAATTTTGTCTACAAACGGTAAAGGTTCATCTAAGTGTTCATCTATTTCAGAACATTTAGTTAATAATCCAACTTGTGCAAACAATTATGATATAGATAGATTTAAAATTATTAAAATTTGTAGTAATGTTTTCGATTTGATTAAATTAGAAGCTATTTGTATTTTGTTAAGGATACCTGTTTTATGTAATCTAATTTAGGTGGAATCTCAGCAAGCTATAGCCAGATCTTGTAAAAACTTAAAATTATTTCTTTTTTAATATACAAATACTTAATTTTTTGATCACAAGCAAGTAGTATTATACTTTTCTATTTAGTTTTTTAATGACTAATTAATGAATGTAAGATAGGATGTTTCTATTTCATAATTTTCCATTACAAAAATACTGCCTCTGTTGAAGGAATTTGCAAAAAAAGCTTTTACATAGAAAATTATGCAAAATTCTAGGTAAAATGTTTAATTATAATTTCACATAAGTTGCAATATAATATTTTGTTGAAATAGTAAACTTTTTAACTAAAACATTTATGAACTTATTAGGATTATTTTTCTTCAATTAAATTTCGTGAATTTTTATTGTTATGTGTAAAGTAGTAAATATGGTATAAATAAACAAGTAAAAACAAAACAACTTTGTTAAACTTAGTATTAAGTGAAATAACTGTTTTTTTATATTTAAGATTTTTGAAAATATTAATTTATGAATTATATTTAAGTTATTGTGAAGTATTTAAGATTATTTTTTAGTTCTTAATAAATTGTTAAGGCATAAGCTTTAGAAATTTCATAGTGTATCTATTATTTTTACATGTAATATTTTTCAGATTGAAACTTTGAATCACAATGAAAATATCAAAAGGTAATAATTTTTTGTATTTTAATAAGATGATTTGTTCTAAATTCTTAAAGAATGTTTTCAAAATATCTAGATACATTTCTAGATAATCATTTTTATAAGATTTTCATTATAAATATTATACAATGTTCAATATACTATTGTTGAATCTTTTTTATTAATATCTATAATCTGTGATTGACCATATTTATTGTTATTTTTATTAGTTTTAAATTTATTTACCTATACGGACAGTTTCTGTAAATTTATATATAAGAAAATTACACGCTTTTTTGAGATATATAGTGATTTTGTAAAAAAAATTCCTAAAAAATAACAAGTTTTTCTAAACTTTCAAAATTAATTAAAAATCTATTTTTCTTAAGTTTCTTTGACAAGTTTCCAGAAAAATACTTTGAATGAAAAAAAAATTGCAGGACTAAAAAATTACAACTAGTTTTCAAAATATTTTGGGTTTTTAATTTAAATAAATTACATAAAGTTTTTAGAGTCTTTACAAAAACTTGTTAAGACTCTGGTTTCCCTAAATGGGCAATATCAAAACTTGTAAGTAGACGAAAAAATTAAGTTTATTTATAGAAAGAATATTTGATAAAAAGACTTAATTGTTTTCACAAATTTACACAGGATCCTTGTTATTTATTTAAGTAATACATGTTTCTGTGTATTAACAAGTTAACACCTTTCGGCGGAGCTCTGTAAAAAATAAGTAATATGCAAAAATGATATCTTTAAAACTGCAAAAGAGTTGTTTGGTCTAAAAGTATTTCTATTGTGTTATATATTTTTAATGTTATCAATAATATAATATTTTTATAATAACATACATTTATGTTAACTTTTTAAATACTTGTAACTAATAAGCACTTTGAAGTAATAAATTAAAAACAAGGATTTAGAAGAGTTTTAAAATGCTTTAATAAACTAATGCTTTTATACTCCTAAAACAAACTTCATTTAAATTTTAAACTTGAAAAAATCTAGAAAACTCAAGTTTTAATAATTCCTTTAAATAAATCAATAAATGTTAAAAAATTAATGTTGTAGTAAATTACAGCAGAACTGTCTTTACTTTGTAATCAAGTTCACTATTTCATTTATTTTTCCTTTTTATAAAAAAACCATAACTTAATGCATGTTAGTACACTGTTTGTTGTTTCCATCTGCAAAAAGTTTCTACAAGACCAAAAGGATCACTTTAGCAAACACTTTATTTCGTTGGTGCTTGTTAAAATCAAACGAAAATCTTAATACTTTTTATTTACAAAATTTGTACTTGAAGTATCTTTTATGTAAAATGAACATAAAAATGTTTACCTTATGTAGTTAGTGTAAAATGTTAAGTTTATATTTTTAGATAGTTTTTAAGACTATCACCAGTGAAGATAAATATAGATCATGCGAGTCATAGTTTAATTAATAAGATTAACCAGATTATTAGTTCTTGGTCGCTTAAATTCTAGCGATGAGTTTAAAGTTTAGTTTTTTTAAGTTGTGTAATAAAGTTTGCTTTTATTGGTTATATACCCTTAAAATGGTTTCGATCTTCCATAAATTATGTTAAACATTTATTTTAAATTTACAACTGTATTACACCAGTTAAGTTGATATAACAAACCTAACCTTTTTAACCTATAAAATTTAGTTTTTTTTTGTTTTTATAGTGTAATATAGTCTATTGGTTTAACTATATCTCAAATGATTTCTATTTTTAGATTTGGTAATTTGCTGGAGTGGTTTATTTGTCACTTTCAAAGAGAACGAAACTTTCAATCGCATCAGAATAAGGACATGTTTATTTCAATATATAAGGAAATCATCAAAAACAAACAAAGTCTAATGTTAGTTATTTTTAATTTGCAAGGAAAGTTTCAGTGATCAATTTATATTTTTCTTACAAGTCCTAAAAGGCGTAAAAATGTTAATAATCCAGTAGTTTGATGTTTATAATAATCTAATGAACAAATATTTTTTCACTTGCATAACTTAAAATTTTAGCACTAAACACTAATTTTTAAGTATGATTTTTGTAAAGCTTCTGTGAGTTTTATAAACCTGTTTTACATATATTTTGTTTCACCCTTTTTAATAGTTTTTGTTCACCTTAGTTTAAATTTTATTTATTTATGTGATAAACTCTTGACAAGTACTAAAGCTTCTTAAAACAAAGTAAAATACAAATATTAAAAAACAATCACGTTTTCTTATTTTTTGTAAAAAATGTGAATAATATGAAGATCTATACTCCATATCTGAAGGTAAATGTGGGTTAAATAGTTTTTTAGGAAAGTATCTAGCTTTGAATTAAAATAATGAAACTTGGTGTAACAGATTACTACTTTTATACTACTAAAAAAAAAACTCATGTTTACTTTTTTTTAAAGTCTAATATAGTTTTTTACATAAAGCTTTTTATTGTTTAATATGTGTAAATTCTCACTTAAAGAAAAAAAGAAAAAGTAATTACTATAAAGTTTATTTGAATCTTCTTAAGAAGAATTAATTGAATTTTGAATAGTTTAAATGTGGTTTGAGTCATTCTTTATACTCAATTTATTTTAAATGAAAAAAAAACCATCCGTAAAAATAGTTTTACATATTCTTACTCTTTTTGTCTCATAAAAAAGAAACTCACAACTGATAGTTTAAAAAAATGCTAAACGTCGTTAACTTTAAATCTAAAAACAAAATTGTTTAAATTTTCAGTTAAAGTAACAAAAATTTAATCTTTTAAATATTTTCAGACCCAAAATTCAGATACTTATTTTTATAAATGATTAGAAACTAAATATGTTTCGAAATATAATAATTTAAGTTAATTAATTGTAACAATAGTTTCATTACAAAGCTATATTAAATTTCAGTGAATTATTTAAGCTTTTTCTGGTGGCTGACGATTACTATTTTTTACATTATGTCTTTAAAAAAACTTCTTAAGTATCAGTTGAAAACCTACCAGAATCTATACTCTCAAGCTAAATTGATTATCTTTTTCACAACGTTTGTTCTCAGAAATTGTAAGGCTAAACTGTTATTTTTTTTACTTATAAAGTTTAACACTTTTATTACCATTTCTCCAACCAACAAATACCTCATACAAACAATCAATCAGGAACGGCGTCGACAACGACAACTCGGTGCGAGCGGTCTGGTGCGTCAGGATACTGCTCAGGGACGAGAGGTTCCAGCAGATGTTGGTGCGGGACGGCGAGACGCTCACTTACTTCTCCGACCTCTTCGGCTTCGTCAGCTGCGACTACATGCAGTTTAAAAACGACGGCTCTCTGCTGGACCACCTCTGCAGTTAGCTTTTGCTTCGTTTGAAAATGTTGTATAACTTGTTTTTAAATGTCGTCGTTTATTTCAGTTGTAAAATAATGTTAATAAAGTAAATGAATCGCCTTCAAAATAACAACTGTTTTCTGTTTTTGTCAAAAAATTAACATCGATTAAGAATTTTATTAGTAGTTTTTTTATCTTTTAGAAAATTATTTTAGATAATTGTGCTTAATTTTCGAAAAACAGTTCAAACAATCAAGATTTAAGTAATTAATACATCTTTGATTTCTATTAAACTTTATCATTAGTAGTATGTCAATTTTTCCAAGGTAAAAAGATTAATCTTATAACAGGCTTGAGCGGATATTACAATTAGTTTTGTTTTTTTATTCAGTTTACACTAATTTTTATTAAGTTGTTTAGGTGTTATAAATATATAATGTATATGTTTATCATTTTTTTGTTACTGTTTTTCTTTACAATTCTCAATTACTTTCAGGAATATTCCAGAAGTTGTCAGTGTCGAGAAAGAACCACGCAAAGCTGCTCGAATGCAACGTGCACGTCATAATGATCAGGTTGCTCGCCTCCTGTGACGTCACAATACTTCACTGCTCCATCGTGTTCCTGATCGCGCTCGCTGAATGGTATGTTTCATATCAGCATTTACACAATGTCTTTAAAAACCTAACAGTATCAGGGTTGCCAACCAGTCAGACTAAATCAGGCTGGTTAAGAACTTTATCGAAACTAAGGCCGATCAATTTTATTTTCAGGACATTCGAAAAAGTAAGGATAGTTTAGATCAGGGTTTCCCAAAGTGGGCCAAGTGGTCCCCTAGGGGGCCATGACAGATACTCAGGAGGCCATGAGCAGCAAAGGGGGAAGAGGGGGGCCATGAGCAGTAAAGGAGCCACAGGGGGGGGGGGCATGAGGCCATAACTTGAAACTTACACTGACTAGATATTCTTGAGTTGCAGATGAAGAGCAAAAAAAAAAGATCCTATGTGTATTTTATCGTAGTTTATGAGTAACCTATATGTTGAAGGGGGCTATTGCTTTTTCAAACTCTTTAAAGAGGGCCATTTGTAAAAAAGTTTGGGAAACCCTGGTTTATATTTTTCTCTAAATACATATATAGATAGTTTTTATGAATTGAAGTCAACTTTTTTCTTAAAGTTGTGTTTCTTTATGTATAAAGTCTTCATTTACTACTAAGAGTATTTTAACAGTATTTAATCCTGATTAACAGTAAATTATTTAGACTTATTATAGTTTTCTAATAAACTCAGTTTAGTTTAATGTAAATCAGGACAGTTTTTGTCACTCAGGCTGACTTTTTTAGTTCAGAAAATTGCTACCATGAAAAACACAAGAAGTTTGTTATTATAAGTTAAAATCAAAATCTAACAAACGTGTTAAAGCTGCATCTTGTTTTATACATTGTAAACTTTTTTTCTTTTTTTATACCAATCGCATGTATATATTTTCTTCAGCCCAAGTAGAACAACTTTCTGTTTTTTTTTTTAATTCCAACAAGAAATAACAAAGAGTCAGTCTAATTTCGACTGTCAACAAACAAAACATTCACAGCAAACCGGTGGTGGAGGCGATAGTGGCCGGTCACGTGACCGAAAGCTTGCTGCAGATGATACAGGAGTACGAGGAGGCGAGCAAGGAGCACGCCGCCAACCTGCTGCGAATGCTCTCCACTCACGCTGAAATAAGGGAGCAGGTTTGTGTGAGTTTGTGGAAAGTTTAGAACTCGTGATTGTAGCTCGAAAACTTGTTTTGTATATGATTCGGGTTGAATTAGTGAACGTGTTTTTGCAGTATGGTAGTTAACTTGAGGTTTTTTTGAACGTTGCAAACCTTACGTGTATATATATATATATATATATATATATATATTGCACATATACTTATAAATTCATTGTAATAAATCTTTTTTGAAAGTTTTAATATAACTAAAAGTGTTTATCTTCAAATAATCTCATAAGTATTGAAATTTTACTTTTCGTAATAATTTTGTCTTTAAATAATTAATAATATTTTTTTGTTAATAATTTTTGTTAAACAAAGTTTTTTAAGTTTTTTTTTCAAATAGTTGTCAAAAATTTACTTTTGGGCTGTCCAACGTATTAAAAAATCGTAAAAAATATTTACCTATTATTTTTTTTGAAGTGTTAAGCATTTATGATAAATCCAAAATTGTTAAATAAATAAATAACACTTAAAGTTCATTTTATACAAATTATTTTTCGTGCTACACTGTCAATTGTTTACATAGCGATAAAAGATAAGATTTTTAATCTATTGAATATTTTTAAAACTTAAAGCAATTGTTATTACGTCTTTTGAAGAAACAATACTTATATTTTATATAGTAAAATCTAATTGATAAGCTTTAAAGTCTCGAATTTTATATCATCGCTTTATATAACTCTCACTCTCCCACACTCCATATTCGTTCTTTCGGTGTATTTAATTTTTAATACTCTTATTGTTGATTATTAAAATTGTTTTTAGATTAAAAATTAACTTCATTACAACAATTAAAGTACAACTCAATATTTTTAATTGTTGTGAAGCTTCTGATATACGACGCTCTCCCAATACTCCTGTCATGCATCAACGACTCGGACCAATGCGAGCTGCTGTGGCACATCACGTGGTTGATCACCAGAATGTGCAGCGGAGCGGAAACAGCCAATGAAATTCGTTTGTTGGGTGGGATCCCTTTGCTTTTGAACTCCTGCACAAGTAAATATTTTTAAAACTTTTAATAAATTAATCGATTTAATTAGCTTTTTTTTGATCTAACAAGTAAAGCAAGTATTTTTTATAATCATAGTTGTCAGATTGGTTATTATCGTATCGCCACACAACTACTCAAGCATGAAATTTTTGAGTTAAAAAACAAACGTTTATGAACGCGTTATGACTATTTACATGTGAGGTTTATTGAGTTAATCAACCCTGCTGACAATACCAACCTATGTTAACAAAGTTGCGTATAAAGTATACTAGTACTTTTTGTTATTAACTTTTGTTTAAATTGAGTAGATATTTGAGTTACTTCAAAGACAAAATATGCTTTTTTGTATAACAAATGTTTGATCAGAATAACACAGAAGTAAAACACATTAATAATTTTAGCTGTAAGTTTTCTTTTAAAAAATATATTTATAAGGGAAAGATCGCTAACATGCGGGAGAAATGAGTTGACCAGTGCCAGCCACAGAAACAGCAAACAAGCACAATCTCAAAACTCCAGGTCAAAGTCACAAAAAGATATTATCAAGAACCGTTTGCAGGTATGAAATAGTTTTTTTGATGTTATATTCTACAAACTGATTTTTTTTTTCTGTTAGCTTTCCTCAAAAATGTTAAAATTATATTGAGTTTTAAACAGGTTTTTTATTTTTTCATTTGCAAGTATTTAATCTGTTTTTGACGAAAATACAGAAACTAGCATAGACTAGTTTGGTTTATAAGCTTTAAATTGCCACCGAGTTTACACAATTTCAAATACACTCACCAGCTGAGGTCGGCTTGTTGCACGGCGATAACGGAGCTCTCGCTGGACGAAAGGTGCACGCAGGCGATAGTTCAGAACAACGGCGTCTATCTCATCGCTCAGCTGATCATGCCGCATCAGATAAACGAAAAGTTTGTTGAAATGTAATTTGTAAAAATTGTAGGTTTATAAAGATAGATTTACTTTGATTGTTTGTACGTAGTTTTTACTTGTTTTACTTAATAGTTAGAGCATTGTTTTCTCATGATTTTTAAATTTAGTTACACACTTTTTAGTTTTGTTTAAGCTTTTAAATATTTGTAAACAGTTAATAATCTTTGGATTTTTCATTTATTAATTTTAAAGCTTTTTTTTTTGCAAAACAAAACCAAGTTTGCAAACGTTTTATAAAAAGCAGAAAGTGTTCTATGCATTGTATAACAGATTCAGTATGAAAAGTAATTAAAACTTTATCTAACACAAATCTCACAGATGCCACAGAGCCGCTTTCCAGCTGCAAGTGAACGCAATCAGGGCGCTGAGGTTCCTGTTTTCGCTCGAGCGCAACAGGAAGCTCTTCAACTTCTCTTCAAACCGGAAATGTTTCAGGTTTCTACTTTGTATTGCAATAAAAATGGGTTCGAAATCAGTTTGTTTTTCACAATGCATAATGGTATCTTACTTTTAAGTACGTGTTGGGTAAATGTCTTCTTGTACAAGTCAGTTCATTTTTTTTTTCAAGTTAAAACACTACTTTATTAACAGAATTTCATTGACGTTGGACATTTCGTCAGAGATTCTACAGTTTACAGGCCCCTCGTCGGACTTGCTCAACTCCATGAATGTGACTTTTAAAATTTATTTTATCTGCTATCTTTAACAATTAAAATAATAAACTTTCATGTTTATGAAAGTTTGTACTTTTGTTGTTTCGATGTAGTAGGTTTTTAAATGTTGGCTAGCATGATATTCTAAAATGTTTGTACTTCAATTTAAAATTTTCTTTTTATTCAAAGTATTTTTGTTTGATAACTTATTTTAAAGTCAATAAAACTATAAAGTTTTTTAATTGCTTCAAGAACTTTTTTTAAAACTTTATATACTATCTGTTAAAATAAAAAATAATCTAAAAATGTTAATGTAATTCTTCTCAATTTTTTAAAAGTAGTTCAAAGTAACCCTCAAAAGCATGATCAAACAGAAAGGCAGAACCACACATTTTTTTCACACTATTTAGCAATCTAAAATAACACATACTTTCAAATTAAACACTCAAACACATCCAGGAGTGCAGTATGGACGAGCTGCAAGCTGAAATCGAGGAACTGAACCGGAACAAAATCGCAAAGAGGCACATCAACGAGTTCGACGTGTACGATGTCCTCGGATCGGGCGCTTTCGGCTCCGTTTACAGGGCGAGTTTCAAAGTTGACTTTGTCAGGGTCTTTTACTTTTTGTTTGATGTTAGTGCTTTTGAGGTAAATAAGTTTTTCTGAAATTGAATGGTTTCAATTGTAGAATTGCCGAAACTAGTTATTTTAATTGTACTGAATAACAAGAAAGTTGACTTTAAAACAAATCATTGGAACTAAAGAAAAGTGTGCGCACTTTCAAGGGTAACGATACTCACCAGTTTTTTAGATAACCACGTTATTATCGTGTTGTGTAGACCTAGTTGTATGTAAAAGTACTACAGTCTAGACCTAGTTGTGCAGTGATAAAAGTATTCGTATAGAATAATAAGACTGTTACAAATGTAAACAAAAACTGCAACAGGTGAAAAGAAGGTCGCACGAGAAGCAGCTGGCGCTGAAGGAGCTTAATATATCCGTCGGAGGGGGCAAGAGCGCGCGGGAGCGGAAGAAACGGGAGATCGACGAGATCGTGAGGGAGCTGAAGATAATCCGGGAGCAGCTGAGGCATCCCAACGTCGTCAGGTACCTCTCCACGTTTCAGGAAAGTCCGTTTGTGTTAGCTTTAAGTTGTTAGATTTTAAGATTTATCCTAGTAAAAAAAACGTTAGTTACTAACTTTTATTTTTTTTTTAGCGTTCTTGTTCTCTTAAACTTGTTCAATAATTTTGCCAATGAATGTTTTATTATACAAAGTATCTTTTAAACGCGCATTTGTAATTTTTTAATTTAAGTTTGATGTAGCATATCAATTAATACACATTTTAAGATTTATCCTAGTAAAATAAAACGTTAGAATAAAATAACTTTTATTTCTTTTAGTGTTTTTGTGCTCCTAAATTTTTTCAACTTTAAATGTGGCTAAAAGCAATACAATTTTTTTTTTTTCGCATCAAAAATATATTTGCACCAGATGATAAATTGTACATTGAAATGGAGTTGATAGAGGGAGCAACTTTGCAGGAACATTTCACATCTTTGCAGGAGAAAAAAGAATCTGGCATGCATGAAGACAGAATATGGAAAATATTTATTCAAGTTTGTTCTCGTTGATAAGTAGATTTTTTTTTCATGATAGTTTTTGTTGTTAATTAATTTTAAGTTTCTTAAACATCTTAATTTTATGTTTAAAATTGGAGAAAAATACAAAAATTTAAGCCCACAAATTATTTTTTTTGGGTTACTGCGAAATACGTTGAAGAACAATATACTTGAGGTTTCTATATATTTTTCAACTAGTTAAACATTAAACGAGAGTTTGTCGTCATGTTTATACTTTGTAGTAAAATTCTTAAACTAAAATTAATCCGAAAGACACCAAAAATGTTGACAGATGTGTCTCGCATTGAGGTACTTGCACGTGGACAAGAAAATAGTTCACAGAGATCTCACCGCGAACAACGTCATGCTGAGCGAAACGACAAAGTCACCATCAGTCAGTAAACATAGTTGTAAAAACAATAAAACTTTTATTATTTAAAACTTTGTGTTTTTTCAAAATCATTTTGTGTAATATCGAGTATTTCATTAAATTGAAATAAACTTAAACATACTTTTAACCGATGTAAGTAGTTTGAATTAATAAAAAGTAATTTATTAAAAAAAAGCTAGGTTAATTAATAATTGGTTATATCTTGAGAATTATCAAAAGTTTAAACAAAATTGTTTTCAAACAACGAATCACACTAGTGACACTTCAACAGCTGACTTCGGTTTGGCGAAGCACAAGCGCGACAAATCTCAGATGACGTCGGCGGTGGGCACCATTTTGTACTGGTGCCCGGAAATAATCAAGAACGAGCCGTACGGGGAGAAGGCCGACATATGGGCCCTTGGTTTGTGGTTGAAATTTTCTAAGAAAACATTGTGAAATTAGTTTTCAGGAGTTCGCAGTTTTTTTGGCGAACCTTAATAGAACTTTGTTTCACATATTTTAAGCATCAGTTATTTGTATTGATCCCGTTTTTTTTTTTAATAATTTTAATCTAATAGTTTTATTTGTATATATTATATATGTAGTTAAATTTTTTTACACACTGTTTTTGATTTATTTATAAGTTTTTAGGCTTGTAAACAATATGCTGAAAAATTAAAACTGCTTTATAACAAATGGTCAACTTTTATAAATTTCGTGAACAAGCATGAGATATGTTTATGTAGAATTTTTAAACATTTCGTTTATTTAATCAGTTGTGAAAGACTTTTTTTTTCTGTGCAATCAGATTTAAAGTATTATTTATTCTAATAGCTGAAAATTAAATTACGAAAGTTATTAAAGATGCTTAAAATAGCAACATTTTAGTTTATTTATTGGATTTATCAACAAAATATTTTTTTTTTAATTAATTTTTTTTGGGGGGGTAATTATCCTTTAACTTGAAAACATAATAACTTAATATAAATATTTTTATCCAACAACAAAAAACTGCCACTTTACTGATCAATTATTTCAGTTACAATAATGCACGTATGTTTTCAGGTTGTCTCCTCTACCAAATGGCAACGTTAAAACCCCCGTTCAACGGGTCAAATATGCTGACGCTCGCCAAGAAAATAGTGGAGGGCAAATACGAAGAAATCAACAATGACTATTCCGACCTGCTTTCCACAGCTGTTCAAAAGTTCGTTTGTATATAATTCTAACTAATATATGATACAGAGTTTTGATTAAGACTAAAAATTCTCTAACTTATTCATATGTGAATTGAAAAAATGATCAAGTTTGTTTAATCAACTCAGAAGATTTAAGTTTTAGTTTTCAGAACTTTAAATTATAAGGTTAAAATAAACCTAAAAAATACCAAATTTAATAAGACAGTAAAAGTTTCCACCAACATAGAATCAGTAACATCTAAGGATTATTAAGTTTTATTAATAAGTTTATCAAAAAACTACCAAGTTTAACATTACAACTAGAAATTTATCAGACGCCTGACAACATCACACGATTAATTTGAAATGTAGTTTAAATAAATAATAGCACTTTTTTAACTTTCACAAAACTTTCCTTTCAATTTCGATGTCAAAACATTTCCAAACCGTCAAAACTAGGTAAACAAGGTCACAATTTTTCTCAAATGCCTGGCGCCGGACTTATCCCTGTGTCTTCTTAAAACGTAGTCAGTTAGTATCCCACCATAAGTTAACGGACCTGATTAATTTTATTCCTCAAAACACCAAAATCCAAAAACACCACTTTGAAATGTTTCCCCTACCAACGCAGATGCCTGACGCCGGACCACGCGAACAGGCCATCTATATGCGGGGTGTGCGGTCACATAAGCGACCGGATGATGCGGTACACGGACGACCTGACCATGCAGCACGCGAGCGCGGAGAGGAAGCTGATGAAGGAGAGGAAGAGGACGGCAGCGGCACTTGAACGAGGCGAGGAAGAACAAGCACGACTACCACTCGCTCTTCCAAGCGTCGCAGAGCAACCAGGTACAAATTGTACGGTTTGATTTTTCACTCCCAAGTTTGTCATAATTTTTGTGCTTTAAAACTGCTCATTCAATTTGGTTGCTATGATGCTCTACTTAAAATAAGATCTTGTTGCAAGGTTTGTAATCATTTTTATAAATTTTTTTATTTATGCTATTCGCTTTTCCAAGCTTCGCAGAACAACCAGGTTTGTTGTTGTGTGGATTTTTCACTCTTGAAACTGTTTCGTTTTAATTTTGTTAGTAACAAAGTAACAACTTTAAGTAGTTTTTTGAATTTTATGCAATTTTTTAGCCATACTTAATGTAGTATCTTTTTGCAAGGATAGTACTTAGTTTTAGACATTTATTTTCTTGGTTTTAGTGGTTAAATAATACAAGTGTTTGATTTAAAATTTATAAGAATAGTTTGAAAGTTGGTATCATCAATTAAACAATTACAATTTATTTCCTAGCAATATTAAAGTATGCTTTTTATAATTTAAAGAAACTTTTGTTGGTTTAAAGCAGGATTTCCAAAAGTTGCGATATCGCCTTTTTATTTTTAGAAAATTTTTAGTAAGTTTGAGGGTGCTTTTACAGTTTAGGTAGTAAGGTGGCAAGAACTAACTTACACTAGATAATTAGGGATATGTAATGAAGAGAAGCGATTTAAAAAAAAATTGAAAAGGAGTCGATTACAAAAATGAGTTTTGAAAACCTTAGTTTATAGTATTTCATTTTTCATATTTAAGTTGATATAACAATTCAACACTAGTTGTTTCTGTCAAGCTTATAGAATTTATACTCTTAACCGTTAATGTGTTATAGTTTTCATAGGTAGTAAGAATTAAAAACTTAATTTAACAATATGAAATAACTTAGCTAATGTTACAAACATTCTTTTAAACCAGGAAAACTTCCAACGACCGTCATCACTGCTGCATTTCAACTCGAATCCGCTCGATTATGACGTTGTCTCCAATGACGTCATAATCGCGTCGAGCAATCCACGTTCCAGTTCCGCGGACGTGCTCAACTCAAACAACCACAACAACAATGGTGATTAGAGTTTCTTGAAATGTATTATTTTTGTCATTTGTTTCATTAAAAATAATTTTAACTTTTTTTCACTGGTGTGTCCAAATAAATGTGGAATACTTGTTAAGGCAGTAAAGTAAAAATTTTAGCAGAGAACAAATTGTAAATATATAACAATCTGTTTTTTATTTCTATAAAAAGTTACAAACTTTACTTTAGTTTTAACATTATTCGTTATTAAAACAAAAAGATCAGTTTTTACAAGTTGATGCAGATATTCAAAACAATACTTTGTAAAATAAGTTCCAATTATTGATTGAAAAGTTTTCGTATTAAAGAATTTACTCGTTGAAAAAAAAGTTATACTGTTTCAGAAAAGCACTCAAAATTTGTAAAGTATACAGTATTGTATCATAATTAATACATGACACTATTGTTGTTCAGCTCAACAAGCGAAAACAAACTCGTTCGAAGTGCCAAGTGTCCCCCAGCAAAACGCAAGACCAAGTTAGTACAATTAACATGATAGAGATTACAAAATTTTTGTTCTTAGATTTTTAGTGCTTATAACAAATAAGATAAATGATTAAAATTTTGATAAATATAAGTTTCAATTCGTTATCTCTTAAAAGAAAAGCTTACAGCAAACATACAGAAAAAACATTATTTACTCACTTTGCGAGCAATATTAAAATTTGTGCAACACTTGAAAAAAAAATTATAGAAGAAACATTTGTATCAAACGTACTAAAACTTATTTTTTCAGTTTACAACGAAAACATAATTTATATAAAACTTTCAGTATCATCAGTGTCAAGTTCCAGTTCTTCGAGAAACCGCCTGCTGAGCATATCGCCGCTGAAAGTCAGGGAGATTGACGATCCGGTGGCGAAGACCCTTATGCAGTTGCACAAGATCATCTACATCGACCAAGTTTGTCATATTTGTTTGTGATCTTTAAAAAGTAGCTACTTTTACAAAGTTACATTGGGTAGTGACTTGACTTTTTTGTGAAAGTATTTTTAAATAAAGCAATCTGCCTGTAAAATTTGGTAAAGCAGTTTCTTTTTTTTAGTTCAAAAAGTATTTTAAAAATCGGTCAAGTTTGTTGAAAATGTTTGTTGATAATCTTTAAAAAGTACCTACATTTACCAAGTTGCATAAGATGAAGACTTGACTTTTTTGTAAACATGTTTAAAGTACAGCAATTTGCCTTTGAAATTGAACAAAACATTTTCATCATTTAGTTTAAAAAAATTTTAAAGTATTCGTATTTAGCATTATGTATCTGGTAAGATATACTTACAGTGAATTATTAAACAACCCATGTGAAAGCGTAACTGCTATTTTGTCGAGGAACAAAAATAATTTGAAAATTTTTTACCATTTTTTCCAGCTGCCTCCCACCGATGTGGTGAACCTGCGCAGGAGACAGATTTCGAGGTACAAACGGGCGTTGTTCGCCCCGAACCAAACCAACCAGGATTACGGCATGCTCAAAAGCGAAATGCACAAGGTACATTAACGTAACTGAAGGTTGTGTGCGTTGAATTGGTATTAAGCACTGTGAATAGTGTTAGAAAGTTCCCGTCAGTAGGGTTTAATTTATTATTGAAATTAATTTAGTTACTAATGCCGAGGATTTTTTAACACTAAACACAATGCTTTTTACCAATTCTTGATTGAGTGTTTTACTAGTATTCTTTATAATCATGTGTTTTTTGTGTAATTACTTATGTTCATGTGTTGTTTAGCAAAGAAAATTTTGAAAAATTATTTTTAAAGTTTAAATGATGATATAACACTTACAGCTTGCGTTTATAAAAAAACTTACAGTTTTTTATGTTAAAGCTAGGCCTTTTAAATTAACTATTTATTGTTGAAACAGATAATTTTCAAAAATGATTTGTCTAATCAGGGTTGCTAAAAAATTTGGATAAACCTGAACTTTGAGAAATTTTGAAAAAAAACGAGAAAAATCTTGAAAAACCTAGAATTTTAAACTGTTTTTACATGTAAAATAACAAAATTTCAATTCTCTACAAAAAACTTATCATAAAAATTAAAGATTTTCTGTATCATAAATTTTTATTTTATTTAAAAAAACATTTCAAGTAGTTTTACAGTATCTTTTCAATGTTGGTATACTGTTCAAAACATATTTCTAACCTTAAGATTTTATACTAAAGATCGACCAAAAGTTTATTTTCAAAACCCTGAAAGAATTTGAGAAAACATTCGGCAACCTTGTCTGATAAATATATTGTATATTATTTTTACTAATTATAAGAATCAACTTTTGCAACCATACAACTAGTTGCTACAAAAGTATAATTGAAATAAAAATAGTTTTCTGTAGTACTTTATCTAATAAATAGATTGTAAATTACCTTTACTAGTTATAAGCAACAACTCTGATTTTGCAACCATACAATTAGTTGCTACAAAAGTATAATTAAAATAAAGCTAATATTCTTTAAATTGATGACCACAGTTGTTGCAAGGGTCTCACGACCTCATAGAATGCTGCGGCGTTAACAACAAGGAAACGTCATTGTTACGTCACAACGCGGACAACGAAGCTGAAAGTGACGAAACAACGTACGCTCACATGCAGGTTTTCAATTTGAATAATGTTTTTCTGTTAACCAATCAAGATTATTTATGAAACTTGTGAAATGCAGTAATACTCTGTAAGGTTTCTATTTTTTTTTTTTTAACAAAGCTGTAATGATATTTTTCAGAAAATGATAGAGCAAGTGTTGCACGAAAGTGGTTATTACCAAATTCCCCCTTCAAACCTCAACTGTTCTTGATGTTCATCCTGAAATAAACAATTAGTTTTTTTTTTATTTCAGTTGTTTCAAATTTTGCATAACTGTAATCTAGAAATTGTATACTGCCCAAAATTATTTATAAGCTTGAGTACTGAGATGAAGCTTTGTAGAAGACTACTTTTTTAAATCGTTGAACAAATTTGAACTGCTTACCAACAGAAGCTTTTTTGAATTTTATTATAATATATCAAAAAAAAGTTTGAAGAGTTTACTTTTGTTTATGTTCTATTTATTTAATTTTACTTTTGTGAAACTGTTTTAATGTTAAATGTTTGAACTAAATTGATACATTATCTTTTTAAACTAAACAATTTTCAAGCTTTTTTTTTTAATTTTTAAAGCAATTTTAGTTTTAATCATGTAATCCTTTTTCTTCTTCAATTTCTATTCACTGTGATATTTGAAAACTGTTAGTGATTGTTTTTTCTTTGAAATATTAACTTTAAAAAATTATATTTTTTACTTAAAATTGAAGAGAGTGGTATAAAGTGTAGCAGGGGCTTTTTACAGAGGTCATCAGAATACCATTTGTTCGTTAACTATAAATGTTTGACTAAATCTTAATGTTTTTATCATACAAAGTTAACTAATCAATTTTTATTTTTTGTTTGTTAATTTTACTTTTTTTTTAAATAAAGTTCAAAATACGAACGCTTTGCATATTTTACAATTTATTTGTCAGTTTTTGAACAAGAAGCTCTTAACTACAAGTAATTTTGCAACTCCAGTTAATTAACAGATTTAAATTATAATGTAAGTGTTTTCAACTATAACATTTTTTATAGTTTTTTATTTTTCACAGCTTGACCATGAAAACAATACTGAAAAGCAGTGGTGAAAAGTATAAGTTATTTATCTGTCAATAAGAAATTTACAGGTCTCACGTAACCTTGCTTGGTTGTAATTTTGGTAAATGAGTTTACATTTTAGTTTCAGAAGTAACTCTTTGATTTCTAATTTATTTTAATGTTCTTCAAACTTGTGTTAACATATATTTAAGTTGTTTTAATTTTGTATTTAACAATGGCCCGCTATTAGTCTTGCTTGATTAACTTTAAATCGTGATTGAATCCGAAATATTACTGTCATACAGTTGGTTAACTTCGCGTAAATGTAAAAATAGTTCACAATATTACAGAAGGCGACCTTATACGTTATCGCAAGTAGCTCTTGCCTACCAACAAGGTCAAAAGCAGGGTTTCCCAAACTTTTTTTCATAAGACCCCCATAGAAGACATTGAAAAGGCAACGGCCACATCCAATAACATTTCTCAAAAAGCTATCCTTAAATTCGCTTCAGACCTTTTTTTGTTGCTTTCATCATCAACTCCAAAATATCGATTGTTTCTAGTCGTATAATCTTATTTAGATTAAATCTTACTAGATTAAAAAAAAATATTTGTTTCTAAATAATTGAAAACTTATACTTTAATTGAAATACAATCCAATGTATTAACAAGTAAATTATTTTTCTACTTTTAGTTGTAAACAGTTATACTAATCAATCTAATAAACTATTTTCTTTAAATTATCAATAAAAGTATCATTACAGACATCATATATTAATGTTTTTTTTTCTAAGTGCAACAAATCCAGTTTGATGAAAAAACCAAATATATTCGAAACAGTTTTGTGCATAAATAAATCTTTACAAACAATTTTGTTTTTATTGCTGCGGATATAAAACGATCAAACGTTATCAAAAATATTCGTTAATCATTACATATTTTTTTTATGTGATTTATTTTTAAGAATAAGTACAGTTTCTTTATTTTAAATATACAGTCAGTTAGTTATTTAAACAACAAGTTTTACTAACATGCTTGCTTCTGCAAATAACTTGTTAATCATTTTCCCTGATGTTTACAAACTAAATATAAATTTTATCAGACTATTTTTTAATATTTTGTTTTAAATTATGTACTTAATTGTTTTTATCGTTCTTATGTTGCATTAAAAGTTCTAAAAAATCTAAACACTGAAGTAAAAGTTTTTATCAAAGTATATTAAAAATGAGGATGAAAAGTACCATACCGTTTTACTAAGAAAAACTATTTACCAATTAAACTTAAGTTTAACAAATAAAATAGATTGAAAACTATGTAAAAAAAAATACTTGAACAATAATTTAAGAGGAAAATTACTTATACAAGTTTGACTGCAGTAACTTGCATATTCTTTTAAAGATTTTACGAGAAAAGCTGTTTGATTTTTTTTTTGTTTCAATAGTCCTAGACAAGACGTTAAAAAGTATCCAAATAGTGTGCGACTCAATAAGCGAAAGGCTTTTTCGTGAACCAGGTCCTATAACCAAATATTTTTAGGACTTTTTTGGTCGTTCAATAAACAATGTATATATACTTTAAATATTTTTCTTAGATTTTTAATTTAAGTTAATATAATTATTCTTAATGATAACGAATTTAAACAGTACTCTTTATTTAACTAACACATGTTTATGTGTGCTAATAAGTTAACACACTTCAAAGGAGCTCTGTAAAAAATAGATACTGTAAGGAAAGAAGAGAAGCTAAAACGGTGTATATATGTGTTTATTAAAAATAAGAATAAATACAGTAGATTAATGGTTAATAATAGATACAATATATAATGTTAAATCCGACTGTTATAAAACTATATAATATTTGTAATTATTAAGTCTAAACTATGATAAAGTATAGTAAAATTCAGAATAAAATAGAAAATCAAAACGTAAAGCACTCACATGAAAGTTAAAGATATACTGATTCATAAGACTGAACGGTCATTAAACATTCAAAAAAAAAATTTGTAATTACGACACGATGTTACGCCCTAATACATAAAAAAAATCATTTACCTTGCATTGCAAAGTAGATAATTTTTTCTTTATGTTTGGAAAAAATCAGTAAGGCATTTTAATTAAAAAAAATCACAACTTCAACTGCATATACATTACATATTAAATAAGATAATTAACTATTACTTTAGAAAAAGCTTAAGGTTTTTAAGATTACGTAGACTTTTTACAGGTGTTTTATATATATTTTTTTAAATGCGAGTTTGTGTTTAAAGAAATGTAAAAATGTGAAATAACAAGGTGGTTATGTGCTAAGTATAAACCTGTAGTAAAAAATCTTCTCACCGGTCTATTGGGCGTAGTAGGTAAAAAAACACGGTTTATCTGTGATTTGAACACAGGCTTCCAATTCAACTTGGAACTTAACCCATTAAGGAACATAAAAAAATTATAGTTGAGTAAGAGAAAAAACCATGCTGGAGAATAAAAAAAGACATGTATAAAAAAATATAATTAAATAGATAAGTAAAAATTATTAATGACTTAGGATTTACAACTATATTAGTATATATGAAGTATGTGTAGGTATGTTCATAAGAAAGAAAAGTGAAAGTGAAATGTGAGAAAACGCCAAGTTTTTATTTGAAGATGAAGTTGTTTTAAATATCACGTATTTTGCTTAGTAATTGTTTACCAATTTCCATTCGTTAAAGGTTGCATATTTGGCAGATCTTGCTCTGCGCCACCGATGTTGTTGTTGGCGTTGTGAAGGATGCTCCATTTCATTTCTGGTTTGGTACCATAACTGTCAAAATACTTCCAAACGAAATCTGACAATCTTGTGCTGTTCTTTTTATTTACATGCTTAAAAGTATACTTATGCCCAGTGTACCTATCTTTTAAATGACTTTCTATCTAACATTTAACGAGTTTAACATTATATATTGTATCTGTTACTAACCATTAATCTACAATAATCTATAAAATTCAATTTTATTTTTAATAAACACAATTATATACCTACTTTAGCTTCTATTCTTTCCTTATAGTACTTATTTTATTACAGAGCTCCTTTGAATTGTGTTAACTTGTTAACACACAGAAACATGTGTTAGTTTATTAAAGAAATAGTAGTGTTTTATTATTATTATATGTTCCAGCGAACTTGTTTCGCTAGGATCGTTATTAGTAAACGATTAACTTTAAATTTTGAGTAGTTATAAAAATTCTTAACAACTTAAAGCCAATAAGCACTAGACTGAACTGCTCGACCATCAAAAAACAGTTTATTGACATTTTTGACTGTTGTTAATTGTTGAGCGGAAAAGCCCAGCGTTTATTAATTAATGGCGTAACATCTCGATTTTGCTGAAACAACTACTAGTTAGTTCAAAATAAAAAGTACTTTAGCTATGACTTTTCATAAAAACCTGTGTTTCTAAATTTGTTTTAAATATAATATAATAAATTTATTATCATTATTTTTTCAATTTAGTTAAGTATATACTTTGTTTTGTACTTTGTGAGACATCTAATTTGAATTTTTTTCTTTCTCTTTTTTACTTTTAAAAAATATTACTATGTTATTTTTTGTAGAAGTTTATTGAACAAGATAAGAAATCAAGGCTCAAAAAGTTTGATCAAATGTCCTGGTATATAGCAAAGACCTGTGGGTCATCAAACTGCATAAAAAATTTGAGCTTTTTTAAACAAACTAACTTAGTCACACAGGACCCGGTTAATATTCAAATGCTTATTTTTTCTTTTTTTTTGTTGATGTGGATATATATACATTATTAATTTTAGACTTACATGATTTGTTTTTATATTTAGTCCTCAGTATCTAATTTAAACGGATTTCAACTGTTTGTCTTTTTTATATCTAGTTATTTATCTTGGACCTATTAACAACTTTCATAGGCTCATAGAAAATGATACACAAGCTTTAAATACTTTTAATATAAGTTTTAGAAAACATATTTGAAAAGTTTTTGTTTTGTTAATAATTATAAAGACTGGTTTTTTCTTCAAGATTAAGATATTTTCAAAACGATAGTTTTAATTTTCAAACTAGTACAAAAGTACTTAAGTAGAAAGTTGATGTATTTAAAACTATCCGCTACAGGGTACTAAGAAGCAAAAAAGCTTTAAGTATTTTTCAAACCTTTTTCGTAAACTCGAAGTAAAAGTTAAAAATAAGCATATATAAGTAGATTGTTATGAATCAAATTTAAAAAATGTTGTCGTTTTGTTCCTTTAAAAATGTAAGGTTATTTAACAGGTTTTTTTACACAAGCACTCAGTATAAGAGTTTAAAAACGAGTTTTTTGCTGTATAAGTACATAAGTGCTTAACGTTTGTTTTTATTATTTATTAACGATTAATTTAAAGATTATAATACTATTTTACATAAAAAAAAGAAACATCTACAAGATGGAAAACGAAAAAACAGGTTTATTAAGAAGCTTCCTCGACAGTGAGTTGTGTTAAACTAAAATTGATATCCTAGTTAAATATTTTTGCTGATTTCAATTTTTTTACATATTCTTGAGTAAAAACTTCTATACTTTAAGACTTTTTTTATATTTAAAGTTTTGGATACTCATAGCAATTAAATTCTTTTAGATTACTTTAACTCAAATTTTTTATGTTTTTTTAATAATTAGTACATCGTGTTTTTATTTATACTAAGTACTTTACGAAACTGCATTTAAACAAGACTGCAGTTGTATTGAGTTGTTCATATACATTAGAAAGTATATTTTGTCCTAAACAATAAAGATCGAATAAAGTTTAGAACGTTTAATGGCGGCTAACATAACAATTTGTTTTATTGTTTAGAAAATAGAAGAATATTTCTTTTCACTTACAGCCTTATAATTTCTTTGGTTTAAATAGTTTAAAAGTAATATTAAAGAAATAAATTTCTTAAACAAAGCAAAATAAAGTAGCTTATAAAAGCGGAATAGCTTTATTGCTCTAATTTAGCCCTTAGTTCTAAATAGAAAACATAATAAAGCTAGAAATCCTTGTTAGTTTAAATAATAAGTACCTAAATTAAAGAAGAGTTTTTTTTGTTTCTAATAATTAAAGAGTAACTATTTCTTTACAAGGACTTAGGATGCTAAAAAATTCTTAAAACAATAATTAATATTCGATAAAATTCTCAAAAAAACTTATTTATAGCTTTAGTTTTTTTAAATAGTTAAATACTATTACTATCTAAAAATTAAAGCTTATTGAATTGAGTTTTTGATTAGCTTTATGTACCTAGCCCTAGCAAAAACTTAAATTGCATTACTTAAAGTTTTTAATTCTTTTAGTATTTAAAGTATATTTTTTATTAACTTCCTCAACATGCCAAAAGTTAATAGCACAAAAACACTTAACATCGGTCATTATGTGTTTGTATCGAACATATGTATGATACACAAAAACACAGGTTTTGTTTACACAGTAAAAACGTTTCTATTTACTTTTTAAAAGCATCTTGTATAAGGCTATACGCAAATGTTTTAATACATGGCATTATAAGTTGATTTTGAAAAAACAATTTATCAACTAAATTACTAAGTAATAATACTAACTCTGGTCATTGTTATAAAACTTATAAAACATCGCTTGATTTAAAATGGTATAACAAACATTAATCTTAAAAACAGTAACAAATTATTGTTTAATAATAATTTGTTTTTATTAATTACTTATATACAAGTTTGTTTTATTCAAAATGAAACCTAAATTTTAGACATTGAAACTACTGATTATCAAAGACTACGAAAATCAAATCTTTTAAGCATTTGAAATATTTTCTTAAAAATAAATTATTTTTAATTTTTTCATGTCTTTAATCCTATACATATAATAAATAAAATGCTTTTAAATACCATTTTATTGCAAGACACATTATTTTTTTCATTATAGCTTTTATTAACAATATAAGCGCTTTCAGAACTCACAAATTACCTTGTCAAAAATACTAAACACTCACAAACTAACTAAAGGCTAAATAAATAAAGATAGAGTGAAACTAAATGCTCAATAAAAAACACAATTTATTAAAACGACAAGTAATTAGCAAAAAAAAAACTATTTAAATATGTTAGAATATCTATTATCTACAGAATCTTTACTAATTCAAAAACTTCAACCAAATTTGAATAATCAGCTTGGCCCTGATAAAGGACCAAGAGTAACTATTAACATATGTGATTAATCAATCCATTTTGATTTATTTGGTTTTTTGTTTAAAAAAATAATTTTATTAATTGCTAGTCGTTTTAATTAACTGTGTTTTTTATTAAGTGTTTAGTTTCACTTTATTTATATTGTTTTAAGTTAATTTGTGAGTGTAAAGTATTTTTGACAAGGGAACTTATGAGTTCCGAAAGCGCTCAATAGTTAATAAAAGTTATAATGGAAAAACTCTTGTGTCTTGCAATAAAATAGTATTTAAGTTTAAAGGTCTATCCACATCTGAAAAATGCTTTAGGCTTACGTTTCCTTATATCTATGACAAAAATGATAAATAGACTTGAAAATTACGAGATATAGTATTTAGTAGCGCATAATCTTTTAAAATGTTAAGTAAACTTTTGAAAAGCTTTACAATGTAAGTTATTAGTGATTTTTTAAGCTTATTTTCTATTTGTAGGGTTTTATACCAAGATAAACTGATTCAAAAGTCATAATTAAAAATCTAACATTATATTCTAATCCAAAATAACTTAGGTTCATTAACTTAAAGTTATTTTGTTATTAGCTTTGATTAAAATACTTTTCAGTTAAATTTTGAATAAAAGTGTTAGTTAAAGTAAGATTTTAAATAATAAACGTTTATGTAAGTAAAAGTAACTAAATACAAATTTAATTTGTTTTAATAGTTTATGTTTTTTAACTGCAGAACTAGTAAAATTTTCCTGAACGGTAGTTTAGTTTATAATAATTATAAAACTTTTATACTGGGTATAAAAAACAATTGCGTTTTCTTTTTAAAAAGCATTGTTCTGATATGTTTAGTTTATATTTTCTGTTAATAAGAAACCACCTATGGAACCTAAAATTTTTATGTACCTAGATAATATAGGAATTTTTTTTCAGATACTTACTAACAAAAAGCTGTTTTACATATAATGAAGTTGTAGGAATTACTTTTGTTTTACTCTTCTGTTTTTCCGAAAAAAAAAAATCGACACACTAGTGCAAAAGCACTATGATTGTATCACTAACCAAATCATTAATGAGAGTCGTTTGATAAAACTGTTAAAGCATTAGCTTATGTAAATTTTTTCAACATTTCATTTAGAATGTCAGTTGAAAATTACATCGAAAGTCCTTTAATCGCCTTTTTTTCAATTTACTTTTCAGTTTTGTACTAATATTTAAGGTAATTCTTGTATGATTATGTTTATTAACAACTAAAAAGCATGAGTTTAAAGAAGTTAATAACAAAGGTAAGTCTTTTTTTAATGTTTATTTATAACAGTAGGTTAAAATTAATCGCATAATACTTATCGGAAAACATATGTCAGCGCGCTTAAGAAAAAGCCTTTGCGTTGAAAAGTTAAAATTTTATTTAAAGCTCCCCATTTTACAGTCGACTCTTCAATTATTTCTTTTTTTTTTTAGCCACAAAATTGCAACTACATTGCGTAAAATCACCTTGATTTAAATTTTTGACGTCAAAAGTGTTTTTTTTTCCTAAGTTCAGGAAATCTACTTTAGTTTTAATTTTAATTTATTTTTTATTATTTCAAAGAAATAAAAACAAAGAAAACAGGATTAAGAAAAAAGTCAGTGGCTTAGTGTTATAACAAATTATTTTTTTCTAAAGCTTTTAATTGTATTGTTGATAACGAAATTAAAATCAGCTAAAGCTTTAATTTGATGTTTTTAAAAGATTAGTATTTTTTTAATTAGAGGTTTTTGTTAGTCATTCTATGACTTTACAATAATTTTCTTATACAACGACTAGTTCGAGAACTATTTTATATCGTATATAAATGTATTCTATACAGTCTGTTCGAAATTTTTAGTTTATTATGTTTTGTTCTTCAGAAACACATTTTTACAAATTTTAAACAATCAGTTTCTATCAGCTATATTTCGAATATTACAACTGGTGATTGAAATTTTTAAATATTAAATAACTAAACACTTTTATTAGCTAACTTTTTCGAATAACAAAAAGTACAAAAAAAATCTTTAAAACTACCATACATCTTCGTTTGATACGGCACCAACCGCAGCGCAGTTCTCAATTGAAACTGCGTTGAAATCAAAAATGCGCCTCAAGTTAAATTTCGGCGTCGGAACGGCTTTCAGCGTTCAAGTTGGAATAACAAGGAGCGTGTACGACTAAATAGAAACATATGTATGAAACCAGCCGTGAAGAAATTGCTGCTGTGAACTTTGCCTTTTACAACTTTGTAGCAAAAAACTGTGCTTTTTTCGGCACATAGCTTGTTTTTTCCACCAAAGTAAGTTGCTTGGCAGTTTAGCATTGTTTTTAAAGAGAAATAAATTATATTGACAGACATTAGTTTTCAAATGACACTTAGTTTATGTACTTGTATTGTTTGAAATAGTCAACGTTTACTCTTTGGTTTCACATGTGTTCAAGCTGACTTTAGGTAAAACTGAACCGCGAATTTGAATTTCAAAGTAAGTACTAAAAGCGTGTCAATTTCGCCTCGAGACTGTATTTTGAGGTACTTATGCAAGTTATATAAACAAAAGTTGTCACTTTAATGCTTTGATGCTGTAGTTAAGTGACTAGAGTTTACATAAGAGCTCAACTTTAACATATTTAAAGGCGGTGAAAATTTAGTTTTTTATTAATATTTTCTTTTTTTATAGCAATTTAGATAAATTTTTCTATAATATGTAAAAACCTTTTTTTATTTGTTTGTTTAAGAAATAAAAGTGTTAAGCCTTGAAAAAACTGGTGTAAACTATGCGACTAAAGTAATAAAATTTGTTTTTTTAGCATACTAACTCTTGCATTGTTGTTTATTTTAAGATCAAAACTTTAAACATTCACTTTTGAATTTTCATCAATAATAACCTATTTAAAATTGACGGTTTTATATTCTAAAATAAACTTTGACACATTTTAAACTTTAGTGTCAGCTAATTTTTCAAAATTTTGAATCAATAAGTAATAATCTTTAACCCCTTTTGTTTATTTTGATAAGTTTATTATGCTAGCTTATAAGTTTAAATGAGCTTATGATATTTTATCAAAATTAATAACATCTGAAGAAAAGATGTGCTTAATGATAACTTAAAATTTTTGAAAATATAAATTAAGTTTTTATATGAATATTCCTCTAAACAAGAAAAATAGTTGTGTCTTACTTTTTATCTAGTAAAAGTTCTTTATATTTCTACTTAGTGTAAACAAGCTGAAGTAGTTTACTTTTGTAAGGAGTTTCTCTAAACTTTTATCCAAAATAATTTTTTAATATTTTTTATTATTTTTTGGTAACTTAAAGACACTATTAAATAGAGATTTATAAATTTTATAGTATATATTTTTATTCGACCTTTTTTTACTTAAAAACAACTACATAACTTAATTAAGTTCTTTATATTTCAAACAAAAATAAAAAAACGATAAACTGAAAAAGTGTTAGCTCTACGGTTACTCTTAATAAAGTATTTATTTGTCAAAACTTTTGCAACATAGATACAATAGAGAACCAATTATGTTTGTTAATTTTATTAAAAGTTTCAATTTTTCTGCTATTACTGGTTAATGTTATAACAGCAGTAAAACTACGAGTACTGATGAGAATAGTCAAAAAGCGCTTCTAGTTATTTGATTATGTTCAATAAAGTTTTATTTATTTATGTTTGTGTATTATTATAAACCATTGTTAAAACAAAAAACACAAACAACTAAAAACATTACTCATTTTATCATGTTTTTGATCTTAAATAATATTTTTCTACTGATTACTAGAACTTTTTTTAACTAAATGCGGCCCTTAAATGTTTCTTTGTAATTAGTGCGGTCCGCAAGCAATTTTTCTTCGGAAAATTGGCCCGCGAGTTACATTCAGGGGCTGCCGAATCCTGAACTAAACCAATAAAAAGTTCAAATAACATTAAGTCAAACTATTTATATAAAATTCTTCTTGGCAGACATGGAGCGTCGGAGCAGCCTTCTTCCGTGCATCAACCAGATCGTCCTTACGTTTGTCACACTCCTCTTCTTCGCGTCGACTCTGATCTTCACCTTCGTCGCCATCAAGCTGAGGCTGTTCGCCTCCCTCAACCTCGTGCCTGCCACTTGCACAGGTGCTTTTTAATTAAATAGTTTATAAAGTAGATACTCAAAAATATTGATGATTGTAGAGCAGGGTTTCCCAAAGTGGGCCATGACAGATACTCAAGGGGTCATAATTTGAAGCTTACACAAGGTGTTCTGGAGTTGCTGATGAGGAGTAAAAAATAAATATAAAATGTCTAAAGTGTTTAATATGGTAGTTTTTGAGTAATCTTGGTACAAGGGGGCCATTTGAAAAAAAGTTTAGGAAACCCTGTTTTAGTGGCTAGAGTTGGTTTATGCAAAACTGCTTAACTAAAAGATAAATACTTTAATTTCATGTTGTAGAAAAATAAAAGATATTTTTTACTAAAAGTTGTTCTTTAAAAAAATATTTTACATTGTACAAATTTTTACTAAGACTTTTTAAAGATTTTAAAAAGTATGTTCGATAACGAAAAGAGAAAGTAAAAAGACTTTTATATAAAAAAAATTTAACCACATAATCTTAGATCGTAGCGATAAATCACGCACATAAACTAAAATAAAATTTAAAAGTAGCCAATAAATTAAAGTATTTATGTCATCTCTGTTTAAAACTTTAGCTTTTGATAAATTTACATATGGGCATCAATATATTTCGTTAAAATTTAAAAATTTTGAACGAATTAAGAAAATTACGATAAAAATGTACCACTTAAAGAAGTTTAAGCAGTAAAATTCTTTGCTGTCATGTTGTGCATATTTTAAATACAATCGTACTGACATTGTCTCTTGTTACAACAAAGTATCCTTTATCTATTAATCCCAAGTTTAGAGTTTTATATATCTTTAGCAAAATAAACTTCAAACGTTGATAAACGAAGCTAGTAAAATAAGTGTGTTATTTTATAAAGTATGTGCAACTTATTCATAGTAGCTATAAGTTACATACATTTTACAGCACCTTTAAACTTGATCTCTTAACTAAGGCTATACTTTGTTAATTAAAAACAAATTGTTTTCTGCTTGTTT
>NW_028139929.1:0-39509 GCF_965202585.1 Thalia democratica | reverse complement strand
TTTTTATTAAAAGGTCAAGACTAGACGCACAACACTTAAGTTCAAAAGTCATTGCAACTATGGCTGTCAATAACATAAGACTACAACTCTGTATCATGACTTTATGTTATTTCTTATAAGAAAGCTACCCACAAAATTTTACTTAGGTTGTTTCAATACAATTAAAATCGCTCTCGACTTTTGTTTATTTAAAACCTCTAATCTAAGACTTTAAAAAAAAAAATTCTGACAGAAGTCATACCAGTTGGTGTGAGCCGTTTTGGAGGGTTTTAGTTTAAATGAAATTTAAATTTATTTAAAATATAATATCAACAAAATAAATAAAAAGTTTTAAAGTTCTATTTTAACTTTAAGTACTTTTTCTCATAGTTTTTTAAAATTTGTATAAATTTTTGCTCAATAAATATTTAAAAAGGCTTGTTTTAACTATTTAAGCAATAAAAAAATTAAACAAATGTCTTTAAGCTTCGAAGATTAAAATACTTGTCGGAGGATTAAGTCATATTTTTTTAATTAACCGGTTCAGTACACTTTAATTAAGTAATATAGACATTTAGGAAATACTATTTTATTTATATGCAGAACTTTTTAAAAATATTTTAGTTTACGTATACACAAGAAATACTCTTAATGACTTATTTTTTAATGTCATTGATTAGTTTTATTAAAAAAAAGTTATTTTTACTTATAAAAACTTTACGTTTAAAATCAATAAATATTACAAGCTGATAAAACACAGAAATTTTAAGTTATTTATTTAAATTTTTAATTTCATGTTTAAAATAACCCTGCTTTCTAGTACAAAAAGTCATTAAGCAAAAATACTTTGGTAAGCTAGTAGTTGAAGTCTGGAATTTTTTTTTACTTAGTATGAAAAGTTCAGTTAATGTAATCTTGAATAGATTAAAAATAAAAAATTATAAAATAATTCAATTTATACAAAACTTCGCTTTGTCAAGTTCAGAGCAATGTTGGCCCAACATGTATTTTTCTGTATGTGAAATTCTTAGAACCTTTTTTTTTTGTTATAAAAAGTTGCCTACCTTCTTAAAAAAAAAACTTTTTGTTTTCGAATTTTCTGTTACAAAATGTTTACTACAAAAAAGGACTTCGAAGTATTTTTAAATTACTTTAAACGAGCACAAATTCTAGATTACGAAACTTCACATATTTAGTTTATTATACTAGGTGGTGCCTATTTAAACTTCTATTTATAATTTTAAATATTAAAGATTATTTTTTATAATAGTTTCGAATAATCTTAATCTTCCTATCTTCATTTTATTAAACTTTTTCATGTCTAAATGCATACAGCAGAAAGTTAAAATAAATAATTTAATTTTTTTCTGTTTGTTTAGTACTTTATTCGAAAATAAACTTTAAACTATGTACTTTATGAGTTAACATTGCTTTACGTAAAATTTATTTTCTGCTAACGTAAAAAGTATCAACAATTATTAACTGCAACTTTAAACACTCAAACAATTTCACTGAAGTATAAGTTTATTTTTCAATAGTCAGAACAAAAAACTACAGTCGAAGCCACATGCAAAATTTATGTTGAGAAAGGTCATCGTAATTTAAGACGAAAAAATTTTTATAATGATCATAAAAGGAAATATCATAAATTGTAAAATATTTAAATATTGCTGATTTTTTGTTGTAAAGTGCATGTTTTACTCTTTTTTTATTTGTTTCGAAAAAAATCATTAATATTTTTCGTATTAAATGATTCAATAATTTAATTAATATGAAATGCACTTGTTAAAACAAAAGAGGGTTTAAAATTTTTTATTGATAATTGCTTTGTTTTTGTCTTTTTTAGACAACTTTAAACAAAGTTAACAGCGTTCGGTGAAAAATTAACAAATCACTAGTTGAAAAATATAAACGGAACTTTTAAAAGCATTGAACACATGCATAAATTATTAAACTAAAAGTAAGAAGTATTTTAACTTATAATGTAAATAGTATTAACCACAAAACAAACAATTGAGATACCAGACAATAAGTTATAACAAATTTATTAACATGATTGAAAATTAAACTGGACGTAACTTAGGGTTTCAAGTTAATTTGAATGACTGAAGTCTGAATAAAACTCAAAGGTTGTAGATTGTAATTGTTAAAAAACTTTTATAGAACTCATTCTTGGAAAGTTGTATGTTACTTTTCAATAAATAATTAATTAGGTGTGGAGAACGTTTTGCATCAAAACCATCAAATATACTTAATAAAAAATACAAACTGAACTGTAAAAATGCTTCAAAATAAAATCCATTTTATTTAAAGTCAGAACACGGGACAGATTTTTCTTTCGAATAAATCATTAATTTCAATCAGGTGACAAAAGTTTGAGAAGAAATGCTGGAAGAGAAAAAAAAGTTGCTCTTTTTAATTCAATTTAATTCATTGACAGAAGGAAATTTTGCTACCATTTTTCCTTAATTCCAAAAGACAGGAGAAAGAATTGCAAAAATCAGTAGAAACTAGCACGATTTGACAACTTTTTGTATAAAGAATGATTTAAAAATACTTTACTTAGTCATAGAAATAATCTATATCTCAGACTATTTATTATTTAATATAGTTTTCAATTACAACAAACTATATCATTTTGTTAAGATTTTTATAAGTATTTAGATAATATATTTTTTACATATGAGTTTAATATTAACACATGTGAAAAAAAATTCAAAACTAATAGTGTTTTTTTTTCGCAAAAAATATAAGCAAAAACAAGTAAATAAAAATCACGATTTAGAAAGAAAACAAATTTTGCTTAATTTTTATATAAAAAAATTAAGACTATTTTGTACTACATGATTACAGTGTTTACTATAAGAAATAGTTAGCTAACTTTCAAAAATCTTAATAATAATTCAGATTCTTCATCAAATTAATTATACCAATATTTTTACACTTTTCAAGTAGTTTTTAAAAAAACAAGTATATGATTGATAAATTGTTAACTTTTATCTGATAAAAATCTTTCAATTATGGTAGAAATTATTCATTAAAATTTTTTTTTATAAAATACATGCAGTGTCTTACACTAAGAAAAGAAAAATAGGAAAATTTGTAGAAAAATAACAATAGTATGTAATTTTTTTTTTATACAGTTCTTATCACATTCGATCATAAAAACACTACATGACTTATGCTAAATTAAGCAAAAAATATGTACTACATTCTACAGCTTGTTTACTAAAAAATATTGCAATCAATTTACACAATTCTAAAAAATAAACAGCAGAATACCTCATTCTATAATTTGTAATACAAAAAATACTAATACTTTCAGAATGCATAGAAATATTAAAGCCATGATTGACAGCTTATTATGTGTGTTTTGCAGCATATATATATATATATAGAATAACTAAACTTATGTGCCTAAAACATCTTACAAAATTTAAGGAGCTAACTTAATTTTTCAACATTTGACTGGTAAATACATTTTGTGACTCTTTTTAAATAAAAAGTTTGATAAAAACGATAAGCTATAGTTAGTAAAGCTACCCTTCATAGTGACACAAACCTCGTTTAAGCTGCGTAAGATTAACTTAAAATTACATGGGACAAAAAGCGGCACTAAGCTCTCTTTAGGAAACCCCTTTTTGAAAAATTAATTTGTTCAGTGTTCATAGATATACCCTGAAACGAAAAAAGCAAAAGTTCTCAACGTTACGCTTTGGAGATATTTAACTATTTATAAGAATACTATGATTAGAACGTAATTAAAAATCAAAACTTAAACTATTCCTTTCCAGATGCCTTCTGTTAACCTTGTACCTCTCACGCGCGACCTCAAGCGACCGTGCTGACGAATTTCTTGACCCTGGTGTACGCGCCAACAACCAACATGACCACTTTGCACGCCACGTACCTCGAAACAAGGGTAATTCCCTGAACAACAACCTGCCTGCCGGTCCTGGGTCGCGCGCCTTCGTTCAAGTAGAGCGCGTAGGAGAAGCCGTCTTTTTTTTCCAACCCTATGACGTAATAATGGCGCAGGTGGCACAGCCTGTTGAACGGAGACATGATTAAATACTTTAGTGTTGAAAATTGAAGTATTGAAACTTATTTGTTTATGTTTTTAATAAAAAAATAACATAAAGCACTAGATTTTTTGTACAGTGCAGTCATATGATATGACAAATTATTTGCAAAGATTAGGTAGTTTATTTATGAAAACTCCAGACTGACAGCTTAAAACTGACACTTCCATTCATTTTTATTGGTCATTGCTAAGTTGGGCTTATAACGATGAAAGCCTATAATTTGTAAAAGGGTTGCAGTCTATTAATAATAGAAGTTTTTTGTGCATATTTTTACTTTTTTCATTTCAAATTGTTTAACTAGATATGGACCTTAGAAAATACCTCGATGTTATGATTTGTAGGAACTTGAATTGTAATGCAACCACTGTAATATTTAATATTTAACTTTTAAAGTGCTCGCTCACTCAATCTTTAACTTTTGAAACTTAATTTAACTATAGCAACACTGACAGACTCACTTTATGATACACCCCAGTCATTGATAAATAAATCTTGTTTACAAATAACCCCTTAGATTGCAAAATAAATTCAAAATTTTATTATCTACTCAGAAAAAATTCTCAAATTTCTGTTATGAAGTTGTTTTAAACAAAATGCCTTTTTTATTTTACAAAAAAATCTACAAAGTTATAATTACTCGTTACATTGCCTAAAGTACCTTCAAAAAAGTCCTTTTCGCAAAGATGGTGCTCTCACAGACACATCTGGAAGAGTACAATCACAGATGATGTTAGTGATAGAGCAGCACTTAAACTACATTACGCCAAAAAACACAAAACATCAAAAAAAGATTTAAAAGAAGCTTTTTCAATTATCTTTGTAGACACCACTAATAATTATTCAGACTTAGATTTTTTGGAAAGTAAATGGATCAATAAACTCGAAGCAACAATAGATATAAACAAAACTATAATACCACTTTACAGATAATTGACTAGCATACTATTATTTAACATGGTTTAATGTTTATAAAGTTTTTGATTATACATTTCTAAATATCTTAACAAGTTAAGGTAATACGCACTACTACTTTTATCGACTTATTTATTATGATTATTTACCCCATTCATTTTTAATTTTTTAACTTTAACCAACAATAAGCTCAATTAATATTTTTATTAGTAATTTTATTTTCTATTTACATTTTAAAGTATTATAACACATTAAATCAAACACATCAAAGTTTAACAATTTAATTTCATTTAGTCCTTTGTCTTTGATTTGATTTTTTTTCATTTAGTTTTTGCGAGTTTAGGCTAGAGGTACTAATAAGATTTACTATTTGAAAAATTTTTCAAATTTTCAAAGCCAGGCATTTTAAAACAAAGTTTACTTTAAAACTTGATTTATAATTACGTCATAATATACCTTTATAAAAATTTTATATGCAAAATAATTTTGAATTAATTCAGTTCTAATATAATTGCCTACTGAAGACGAATTTTTTTGAAAGTACTTTAGGCAATGTAACGAGTACTTATAACTTTGTAGATTTTTTTGTAAAATAAAAAAGACTTTTTATTTAAAACGATTTTGATAAAGACAAAAAAATCACGAAGAATAACACACAACTAAGGGAAGATTTGAGATACTTAAAACTATAATATTCTTACTGTATTATGAAGTTGGAAATTTTAAAGCATTTGTACTGATAAATTCTGACTTTTTTACAATATTTCCACAAAAAAAAAATGCTGATTTGGCCTGACACGAAGAAATCCTGAAACTTTACAAATAATTAATGCTTTTTGTGAAATAAAACAAGAAAATAGTATACATGTGTAAAAGAAGACTAATTTATGAAATTATTTTTTTTAAAGAACATATAAAAGTTTTAAAATTAACAAATACGACCTAGACTAAAGTTATTCGCTAATAATAATTATAAATAGTATTCACATTTGAATTTTTTTTAAACACAACTAGTTACGTTGGTTTTATTTATTCAAATAATGCTTTTTTTCTGTTAAAACTGTAACCAAATAAGAACTTATTATGTAAAAAATATTAGTGCACCTCAATTCTTAATTCATACTATGTAATAATTACTAGCAATTAAAGAAATACTTTCTTAATGTTGTTTTAGTTCTTATCTTCCTACAGTCAAAAAAGTGTGTTATTTTCAACTAAGATATTTTATAAGAAAAAAAAACGTTTATTCAGAGTTGATTTTTAAGTACTTTCGTATTTATGACAAAAAAGTAGTAGAATAAAATCGTAGTTTTTATAAATAATTCCGAGAACATAAAAAAAATCCGAGAATTTTCAATTATGTATAACGCTTAACGAAAATGAATGAAGCTATGTATACATAAATTTAAACTATTGTAACTTTTTCAACACAAACAATACTGACTTTTGAAAACCATGACGCTCGTAGAAGTTAATTGCCTGGTGATTAGTGGCAAGCACGTGCAAGTAGACGCATCTGGTGATGATTGTCTGGGTGGTTGCAACTTGAGTGTTGATCGTGCATTCTTTTATGAGGCGGTTCAGCAGAAACGAAGCTATTCCCTTCCTTCTGTATTCGCTGGCCACTCCCAGGCTGTAATTATGAAAGTTACAGATACTACTAGAATTTTTTATTTAAAAACAACAATAAAATGTTTAAAGAATACTTAAGTTTTATTTTGGACCTACTATTTGCTTTAAAACTTTATTTAAAGTGTCGTTAAAATTTCAAGTGCTATTTTTTAAATAATTATTCTTATGAAACCAAAATTGTATGTGTTTAAAATACAAACTCTATTCTCTTATGCTGTACTCACTACTTATAACCAAGCTAAATATTAGCTACAAGTAAAAAGCTAAGTTATTATCTGAAAAATAATTTGAAACTTGATCTTTTAGTATATGTTTTGTTGATTTATTTACAGCATTCTCATATATTCACTTCCTACACCATTTAAAATATCAAGTTACTACATCCTTGGGAAATTTATTTTCTTTGGAGTTTGTGACTCAAGTTAGTTATAGTAGTACAAAATAAAAAAACTAACTCAAAACAAAAAAGTCGAACATAAAAATGAACTAATAAACTATAAACAAACTACTTATCAAATATAAAAATAACTTGATTTCTATTCAAGCACCTTGCTTTTGTTAAGTTAGGTCTAGGTTTATTAAAGTGAGCAAAACCGCCCCTTTGAAGGTTACGATGTCTATCGGGGTTCAACAACTAGTAAAGGGGCGATATCTAATGAAAGAGGCAATATGAGTTTTTAAATTTATGCCAAGTTAGCGATTGTAAAAATGAGTTCGAAAAATTATGATCTAGTTTAACAGCTAGGTTAGCAAAAATAGTTCTACTTCTAGCACACAAAAAGAAACTACTGCACAAATGGTATATTAATGTTAGGTATTGGGTTTGTTGAAGTCGATTTTTATAAAACATGCCTTAAAGCAGTTGCTCAAGCATTTTAGAGTAAATTACTCTGATACTTAAAAAAAGCCTAAACTTGCCCCTGGTTAACAAGTTTATAAAATAATAAACAAGTTTATATATAAAAGTAACTATTTTGTTTCTAGTTCTCCATTAAACTATTAATGAAGTGCATTAAAAGGATTTTAAAAATAAACTTTCACGATTAATGGTCTATCTAAGTTAACTTAATTTGTATTAAGTTTCTTTATTATGTCTTATAAAAACAGTCTTAAAAATTTTTGGTATCACATTAATTTAAAAAAAAGCTTTTATATTTAAAACTAAGTTAAGAAGTTTAATTTTTGTATTTCAATCAACTATGCTTGCAAAAAGTGTTTTACTTATATGCAAGTTTTTGAGGCATTCAAAATAATAGTATGTTATAAAAGTTTTCCGCAACTAAAATATTCAAAGTTCATTTTATGAAAAAAAAATGCTATTAAATTATAAAAAACAAACAAGGTTTAAATGTATATCAAGTGTGTAAGCTATTGAAACATATACTTATTATTGAAAGGTAATGCAATATATTATACAATATAGAAATAAGAAAACAAAAGATTTTAATAGCCTAAAATGTAAACCTTTAATGTTTTAATTTAATGAATCAGTATTTATTTTACTTAAATTTATAAAATCTCAAAAAAATGTATAGCTTATTTTTAGGTCAAAATCAGTAAATGCAATGAAACGTCAAAAAATTAAAACATAACAATATATTAAAATAAGATTTTTTTAAAGTCAACTTTGACTGATTTTTTATATATTTGACCAAACTAAACTCATCTAGTCTTCAAATTGTACTTATTACTAACTATATATACTTGATCAAAAAATATGTATGTGCTTAAATTTTTAACTTGAAATTTTAGTTTAGTTAAAAACACTTTTAAAAAAAACTATCAATATATTAAATTTTTTATAAAATTTTATTATTGTTTTTCACTTACTTAAAAATTTAAAATAACATTGTTAAATTGTTAAAAAAAACTTTTATATAAATTAAGTAAGTTATTTAGTATGTTTTTGGGTTTAGTTTCTTAATCTTAGTTTAAAATTTAGTTTAAATAAAGTAAGTAACCTAAAAGCAAAAAGTATAGTTAATTTTCAAGTTTATACTTTTAAAATGTATGTATAAAGCAAAAAAAAAGCTAAAAAAATTGTTTTAATACAATTAGTGATTAAACTACATCTACGCAAAACTAATAGTCAGCTTATTAAACAAAATTTTACATTAATTAAATGTCAAAAAGGTGAAAATAGAATTACAACTTCCTTTGTTTAAGTATGCTACTTACTTAGCACCTTATTTAATTACGATTTTAACTAATGTGAAAAATAATTACTTAGGGCCTTTTTGTAACTGGTAATCAAATTATTCAAGACACCATTAAAACAGAAAAATAATAAAGCAGTGATCAACTCTAATTAAAGTTTGAAATTTACACCAAATTTGAGTAAGTTTACCTCAGTATATACGTGACATAGGTGGATTCCGGCGGAAACTTTTCGTCGTTGTTGTCCAGCAAAACCTTTCTGTCCTCCACGTTGCAACATTCCACCAGCTTGTGCTCCGCCACCAGCACGGCAACGATCCGGTCCGTCCCCGGCAGGCACGCCGCAAAAGTGGTGAACTTGGGGTCGGACGTCGTGGACTCGTACCAGCATTCGGGGTAGCTGATCGGGAAGCAGTCGTAGCACAGCGACTTCAGCTGGTCGATGTCGTTCTTGTTGAGCGGGCGCAGATGAAGGTGAGACGCAAACTCGTTGGAGCGTAAAGTTTCGGCAGTAAAACTGGGGTTATTGGCTGGAAGGGGATCAATGCTAACTCTACATGGTTGCATTTCAGTGTGATTGATTATAAAAAGCTGAAAGTTTGACGAAATAATAAAAGCTGGTGTTTCTATGAATATACATCTAAATTAGTACAAAAACAAAGTGTTTATAAAACACATGAATTTTCAAAACTATAAATGCTATTTTGTATACACTTAATATTAAAACATTATTATCTTTTTACCTAGAAGCAAAGTTTTATTACTGTCGATTGTATTGTTAAGATACTATGTTATTACAAAGTAACAAACATTTTAACAAAAAAAGATGTGGACTAATAGCTTCATTAAATCTGTATTTATAATAACAAAAAAAAAGTAAAAAATAACTAATTACTTTAGTATGAATTTTTTTTTGTAAATTGTTTTAAAGTAAAAGCTTAATTTATTTGGAAAATTTAAAAATTAATTAAAGCAATAAATGAAATATTTTGCTATAAATTAACTTTACATAGCTTGATAATAACGCTATTTTTTACATAGCTAGAAAATAATTAATATGCAAAAGTTAATTGTAAAACAGAGAAATCAAAACTAGTTACTATATTACAAAATCAATCAAATGCAAACAAAATCCTAACGTACTAAGTTCAATTGGTCTACGAAAAATTGTCTATAAAGAAATTATTGAGAGGCAGAAAGTTTAGCACTATCTCCATCAACACCCAGCAAAAGCTGACTAACGAAACTTTCATCAGCATTGATGCCAACTTTAAACGCCTTGTTTTCTCCAATATCAAAAATTTCTCTCAATGCAATCTTGGCAGCATCTTCTTCAGCAAGAACAATCGACTCTGCCACTGACTGGGACAAATATTTCTCACCTGAAAAGAGCGCCACTTGGAACGTTGGAAGGACAGTGTTGACTCCAGTCTGTGAGACCAACCTTGCTTCAACCTCACCTTTGCTGTGCTCTTTTAAAATATCATTCAACATTCTCATTGGGTCGTAAGGCTGCCAGATGTCGTGGAGAATATCCTTACCTACCAACTGTGGAACAACGTGGTCTAAGATAATGTAAGCTGCCTTTTCAGGGTTGTCAATTGAGACTGCGCCAATGCTTGCTCTGAAACAGTTTGAAAGTACTGCTGCTGATGTGGGGCATTCTTCAGCAAACACCAGATCATCATACCCAAGGTGTGAAGCAACATGTGTTATGTTTTCATCTCCCAGTAAAAATTCAGCAAGTTTTTCAAGACAGTCTTGAGGTGCTCTTTTGTAAGTGGCAGAAAGCCAGCTTTCAATAAGCTTTGATGAAAAATCAACACCTGCTTGCACAAGATTCTTATGAGAACACTTCTGTGAATCCTCTGAGTTGGTTGCTCTAAAAACAGCTTCTAAAAGTTCATCTTCTAAATTTATGCCCAACCTTGCTTGGAAGCAGCTTCTTTCCGCATTCTCATCCCAGTTGCCAAGCAACCTCCTTGGCACGGGGTCAGGCTTCCCCTCTATCTCTGCTTTCCTCTTGAGTCCAATCAACCACTGTCTCTTCCATCTTTCAGCCTAAAAGTAATTGTTCAAACTAAATAATAATATGCTCTAATGAATGAAAATATGAATTCAAAATCTTTTAAAATCATGAAAAAGTATTTTTTATAAAAACGTGATACTGAGATTAAAAACATAACCAAACAATTTAACGGCACTAAACAAAGGAAGAGCTACTTTATAATGTAACACTTTTGAACAACAATGTACTTCTACATAAATACATTGAACAAAAATGTATGTTATTTTACTATTTTATTCCCATTGTTTAGTTTAGATATATTATATAAACAATTGTGTTGACTATAAAATACTGCTCAGTTTACTGAGTAACAATTTTTTTTTTCATAAGGTCACAAAAAATTTTAAGGCCGTAGGGGGGTCTAACACTATTTTTTACAAAAATTAACTTTAGCTTTTATACAAAAGCTTCAAGTACAAACTACAAGCCAGTTTTTATAGAATTCAGAAATATCATTTAACTTTTGAAATATTTTATTTTTTGTAAAAAGTTTCTGATACAAATGTATGAACCACAAATTTTTGGGGTTAATTTTCTTGGAAGTTTTAAAATCACTAAAAATCTATCTCCTTCTCATTTTTCAAGCAATCTTCTTCAAATTTTCAGGAAATATTCCTTATATTAAAAGTAAAAAAATGTTATTTATGAATTTTTATAATTAAAAAAAATAAAAAATTTATTACAAAAACTAAAAGAAAGTCTTTTTTTTTAATTTATTTTACAAAAATTAGTTCAAAGCCAAATGTAACGTTTTTGTGTTATTGTATAAAGATTAGACTGTGAAAGTTTGATGAAGATTGCTTGAAAAATGTAGGAGGAAATAAATTTTAAATAAAATAGTCTTTTTTTGCTGTTTTAGTTTTTCCTTTCCATAGGGAACCTATTATGCCGCCTGACTTTGACTTTTCATATCTCAAAAATAGTTCGAATTTTTTTAAACTATAAAAAGCATCTTGAAGCTTATAAAGCTTAGAAAAAACTCTATAAAATGAGATCAACTTAAGAAAAATATGGCTTAACCCCCCTATGGCCTGTTTATTTCTAATACAAATTTATTAAGAACATTCCATCAGTGTTTTCATTTACTTGCTACATAGTATGTATTACAAGTATAATAAATACAACTGCTGCTACTAACCTTCATTATCTGACTTTTGTACGGTACATTGTGTTGATCACCTGCTTTCTTAGCATAGTTGCATTTTTGTAATGCTGCGATTGAGTTTGGCTTGATTCTGGTGACCCTTGTCAGAAGTGAGAGCCTGCTTAACATTCTTAACTATAATGATCCTACTTATTAAAACCTGAAAATAGTTTTCAAGTTTAAATTTTGATATAAAAATATTATCTGTTTATATTATCTATAACATACCTTTAAAATTATAATATTTTTTTGTAATAAACTTGGTTTACATATAGAAAATTTTGTAAAATATAATTACATTATGACACCCAGTAGTTATTTCCATTTGGTAAGTTGTCCAATTTTTGAAACTAAAGAATTCAATTTATTAAACATCTTTAAATTAAATTACAATCTGATGAAATTTATTTATACTATGAAATTTTTACTCACTTTAAAGCTAAAAATCAAGTTTATTTAAATGAGCACAGAAAATAAGCTAATAAATTATTTTTTAAATGTTATGACTTAAACAGCAAATTAATATAATGGTAAAAGGTATACTTAACTAAAATACTTGCTGTTTAAATTGATTACATACTAATAAAAACACATTTTAACACTTATTTGCAAAATATTTGTATAGATGATCACCACAGAATAAACTTGTGCACAGCAAATATTTTTATTCAAAGCACATTTATAAAAAGTTAAATTACAATTATTAAAACAAGTACATTAAAACCATTAAGTGCATAGGGGAGACATTTTTTTAAATTTCACACTTTATTCACACTATTACCAATTTGATCTTCAGACAAAAAACCTTTGGTGGACTGAGACTGGTTTTGTCCTTTTAAGACTCATCAATCTGATCAATGAGTCTTAAAATGACAAAACTGGTCTCAGTCTACCAAAGGTTTTTGGTCTGATGATCCATGTGGTATGATAGAACCTTATCCTACAGTTTTGAGCTATTTTTTTTAATTTGCTCAGTCTAAACTTTATAAAGAATTTTTTTAAATATGTCTATGCAGGATTGCCACTCGTTTTTTTTATTTTTTTCCAGATTTTTCAAATTTCTTCCAGGTTTTTAAAAGTACACATTTTGGGTCTATCTATAGTTTAGAGTTAAAGTAAAGGTAAGAAACTGTGTTAAATAGTATATAAAAACATTGAAAAGATACTGTAAAGCTACTTAAAATATGTTTTTAAATACTAAAAAATTTTGATGATGACAATTTTTTTTTATATGATAAATTTTTTGAGTCAAATCAAAATTTTACTATCAAACACGTGAAAATTGTTAAAATTCCAGGTTTTTTTCAAATTTCTTAAATTCCAGGTTTTTCAAGTTTTTTTGTCTAACTTGTCAAATTCTAGGTTTTTTAAGGTTTTTCCAGGTATCCAGGTAAAGTGGCAACCCTGTCTATGGATTTTGGCATTTTAAACTGATTTTGAATAATAATATATTACTTTAATTATAATTTATTTATATAACAGACTTCTTATTTTTTGTCATAATACTTGTATTTTTTATATTTGTTCGGACTATTTGTTTTTAAATATTGCTAATAACGCTTCCTAAAAATTTGCTATAGTTCAAAAGAAAAAGATAGATTTTTAGTAAAACTTGAAGTTTTCATGAAATTTTACAATTAAATTTTTTTAGTCCATAGGTTTTTATCGGAAACTTTATACTCAACAAAAACTGGACTATAATTTATACTAAAAAAATCAATTAGGAGTTAATGGTTTCTCAAGTTGAACTTCCTACTATCCTCTTAGAATAATCTAAACGGTATAGGTAAAACATGATAATAACATAACTACAGTAGACTACCGCTTAAGTACGTACTTTTTTTGGTACGCACTTGCCTTAAGTACGCACTTATCCAGAAAGACAAAAAAAAATTATAAATTTTTTTTATTCAAAAACTTTCAGAATATCTGCAAAAGAAAGGCTAATTTTAATGTGACATAATATAAAACTAGTTAACCACAAAAACCATTACAAATTTTATAAAGTCAAAATTAACATATAAAAAGAAACAACAACAACAAAAAACTAAAGTTAAAAAAAATTAATGAGCATCTTATCATTGTGCACTTATACTATAAATGTTTCTACTGATACAAACTTTCTTACTAAAACAGTCCTGAAACGTTTTTCTTTCAAACAAACAAAAATCAAACACTTTTTAGCTAATCGAAAATTATAATAAATGTATTAACTAAACTAAACTTAGCTTGACTAGCAATCTATTGAGAAAAAAAAAATTGGCTCTATTTCATCATGTCAAAAAGTGTGGGCTGCTTGGTTTTCTTTCTGTGCGAGCCCTGCTCAGATAATGCTGCTTTGTTTAGCAAACGTTGATATTTTTCATGGGTGCTTTTTAGCTTGTGATAGAGCTCAGGAGCTATACCAAGTGCTGCTTCACTAGAGAGCTGACACTCTGTTTCCACAGCTTCAGTGTATATCTTGGTATACCCACGAAATTGACATTGACTAGATCTTATATTATATAGCTTAATATTCTTTTTTATATCATTGACTGACATTGACTTTCTATATTAAATGTATGTATTAATTATGAAGAAACATTTTATAGAAAAAATAAACCATTTTAAAATCTATTAAAAAATTTTGCAGGTTAGAATTATGTATTAAATGTTATTTAAAATAAAAAGACTTGTTTATTTGGCTTAATTATTTGGTGGCTAGTTGTAAGAAAGAAAACAAAAACTAAATTTCATATTATACTATGTCGTCAAAAAGTACGCACTACCTGTGCTAAGTACGGACTTTTTGGTCAGGTTCAATGTACTTAAGCGGTAGTCTACTGTATTAATAAACTTATTGACTTCACTTCAAATTAAAAAAAAAACTTGTATGTAACTGTTTTAAGAAGAACTAGGTTTAAAATCAATTGTAGACAACAAACAATAAATTCTTTGTATTTTTGTATTGCTTTAAAATGGATATATATACATTATTGAAAACTTAATTGATAAAAAATTAACTAATATGTTTATACTTTTTTAACAACGTATCATAAAAACTAGTCAACACCAATAAATTTAACTTATTAAATAACTTATACAGGACTATATAAACAATTGGTAGCTGTGAGTTATTCAAAAACTAAAATTTATATTATGTCCATCTAAAATATGTTTTACTTTTTTTTGTTAACAATTTTTTTGTGAACCTTTTACTTTATAGATAACAATAAAAGTTCTTGACGTTTTACAAGGAGAATGATCAATTAAAAATTTTATTAACAATAATTTTCTTTAGATATTCTTAAAAAAGAAGTTTTTTAATTTATTTATAATTTTATTTGTTTCAATTAAATGTGTTTTAAAATGTACATATAAACTAATTTAGTTCTAGCTATTAAAACTTACGTTTTTTTTCCTTCAAAATTTATATGTCAGAAACACCTAATTAATAAAAAAAGAATAACAAAACTTAAAAGTAAACAAGTTCACTGTAAGCTTTATATCTCCTAAAACACAATAAGTTACTGTCATTCAAATTAAGGTTAATAACTTAGCTAAAGAGAAAAAATATGCTCCAGTTAAAATAAAAATGTATCTAGCTAAGCACAGCTCTACTCCAATTTTAACTAGAAAAACTTACTAAAATAGAAATACAATTCTGTTTAAGTAAGCTTCGTTAATAATTGGATATGCTGTTTTATATTCAAAACTCTATGACATTGTAAGCTTTACAAAATTAGACAAGCTTGTTTTATATCAAACTAACACGAGCTTCTCAACTCATATCTTATATAGGGTTATATAATAACAGACATTGAAATAAGGTTTAAACCTGAAATATTTTCAGGAAAAATATTTTTTAGCTTAAGAAAATTAACAGACCTAAAAAGTACAATTTGAAGTAAGATAATCACTAAACTGCATCAACTATTAAAAAGTTTGAATATAAGTATTTTAAAAGTTAAGTTCACTATAATGGTTATTAGACCAAAGATCAATTTTGATATTTTTTTACAGAAAAAATTCTAAAGTTTATTAAAAATCCATCTACCTTTTTTGAGCTAGATACCCTATTTTTTTGGAAGCGTTTAGTTTAATAATTTAAAAAGTTAGTCTAATCATAGTTTTTTACTGAAAAATAAAAAAGTTATGAGTGAAAAAAAACCCTTACTTTGTTTGTTTTATAAAAAAGTCATTAAAGTTATAAAATTCCTTCCATCAGAATTTTTATTTACAAGAAGATCAGACTGAAAAGTTTGAAAACAAAAATGTATAAGATAAATAACTAGTTTGGTGCTTGAAATATACCAAACAATGTTATTCAAAACTTTTTTCATTTAGTGAGACATTACCAATAAAAAGAAAGCTTTTTCAAAAGAAACTCTTTTAAAGATTTTTTTTTTCATTTATTATGTCTTTCAAAAACAACAAAAGCTTTTAAAAACATTGTTTGATATATCTTAATTAAACAATCTACTTAAAAGCTATAAAAAACACAAAAACTTCCAAAGAATTAAATTAAATATTTACATACAAAAAATTTTCTATTAATAATTTTTAAGTACAAAAAAAATTTATAGATATAGCTGACAGTTTTTCGAAAAAAATTAAATTTTCTTTTTAAAAAGTAAACATATTGCAACTACAAAAATGTATTAATGCAAATGTACAAGTATATTAGATTGTTTTTGTGTTTTCTTATTATGATTATTTAAGGTTAATTAAATTAAAACAATTTTTTGAGTAAGTGAGCAAAGTTGTTGTATCTTTTAAAATTAATAATACAACTTAGTTTCTTTTTAGATCTAAAACATACTGACGGGGTGAAGCAAAATACCTAAGAATAATTTCAAGTTAACAAAAAAAATAATTATTTACTTTTGGCTTTTAAAATAAATATTTCTCTTGATTTTTCAGAGAGCTTTTAAAATAGCTTTTATGTAACTTCTTTAATAAGCATAAACGAGGAAATAGTTCAGCTTTGTTGGTCGGAAAGGACAAATTCATAAACTACAAGTTCTTGAAAGTTGTTGAAACTACATGTTACCATGTTATGAAAAGGTAAATACTTGTTAAGGTAAATACACTTAAATACTGTCATAGAATTGCAAGAGTAGGCTCTCCTTGATCAAAGAATATGATTAAAGCTGTCCATGAAGGAGGTAATGAGAAACCATAAGAGATCTGCGAGGCACATGGCTATATTTAGTATTTGAGTGTGACCTCAATGGAAATGTTCATCAGAAACTATCTCAAACTTCTTACCTATAGATACTAAAGAAATAATACCTCAGACCTGTCAAAAAGCAAAATATTGACAAAGCAAAGACTCTCAACAATTTGAAGAATTTGTTTTTTTAGAAAAACTATTAACTATTGGAACTTCTGAAAACATTTAGAGCTCAAAGTGTTCAGCAGTCATTTATAAGTCCATGAGAAGAGCTTACAACCATATAAATACAGTTTTTACTTATGGTGTTGGCTGCAGTCTTGTATTCTAAGAAGTAACTTTTGAAATCCATATAACACAGGGCCCCTAAACAGAAATTAAAAAAGCTATGGCCCTCTCCAACAAAATTGCTCAAAAAACTATTAATGACACCAAAAATTTTTTTTTGCTCTTCATCATCAAATCCAAAACAGTGTTAATTTCAAATTATGGTCCCCCCTTTGACCTTTTTGCTCCTCATAGCCCACAAGGGGGCCACTTTGTAAGCCCTGATCACTGGTGGTTAAAATTAATGGGGATGGGTAAATATTTACAAAAAAAAATTATGTAGGGTTAATAAGCACAAAGGGATATGTTTGCACAAAGGGTCATTTTTGCACTAGGGTAAAAAAAAGAATAAATAAAAACTTAAAATAAAAATAATATTTTAATAAAAAAAAACAAAACAGAAAAAAAAAGTTACCGACCAGGGTAGGGGGTAACAATGAAAGTTAAAAAAAAAAGTAAAATATGTTAAATAACTTTTTTTTTAATAAAAAAACCAGAAAAAAGAAGTAAAATAAAAAACTAAAAAAAAAAAGCCAGAGTAAGGGTTAGGGGCAACAGTTATAGTAAAAAAAAAATAAAAACTATTGATAGAAATAAACAGTAAAATAAAAATGCACTAACAATAAAACTAAAAACAAGATAATAAGTTTAATTTAGGGGTAACAGCAGTATTGGGTGCATTCTAGTCCACCTTGCTGCTGCTAACATGTAGACATTTGCACTTTTTGTTGTCTCGTGTAAAGTTCTTTTTTATTTCTTATAAGTAGTTCTTGATTTAAATTCCAAGTAGTTAAGAATTATAAAAAATATTATAATTAAGTATGTTTCTCTAAGAATTTAAAGTGTTAAAATTTTGAATACATTTAAAGTAATTTCTTAAGTTGATGTTCTTTATATATTTGTTAGTTTTTGCAATCGATATTTAATATAATATGTTCATTCAATGTCAAGCCTAGTTTTATATAGAGTAGCCCTAAGTATTATTTAATATCAGCATTTAGTATAAGTTAAATAAAAATTTAATTATGGTTATTAGTGTGGTTATACACTACATTATAGTCTTACTACAATATAGAAAAGATACTGTAATGCTACTTTAAATGTGGTTTAACATAAATAAAATTATAATTATATAAAAAAAATTATTGACCATGACAACTTTTATCTAATCAAATTTCATCCCTTTATATGTAAAAATTGTTTAAAATTCAAGGTTTTTAGTAATTTTTCTAGGATTTTAGATTTTTTGGCGACACTGCTAATTTCAGTAGAATAAGTTTTTGTTATCAAAAACATAAATTTATCTTCTACTAAACATTAACAAGCTGCTAAAACTAAAATAATATTATAATATTAGTTTGTTGTTTGAACAATTAATTTTAATGCTGTGAAATAAATGTCTTAAATAGTTCTTTTTCACAGCATTTTTACCACTTCTCTCTTTGTATGTTATAATGGAACTTATATTGCATTTTTAGGGGTTTTCTTAGTCAATATTGGCAGAAATGGGTATAAAAAAGAGAACACGCCAATTTTTTCTTTTAAAAATAATTTATTTTTGAGTTAACTTAAATAGTTACCTTTGAAAAAAAAAAGAAAAAAATCAATTAATTAACAATAATATGAATTTTTCATTGATCTTAGGTTTCTTTTTATTATTCAGGGTTGCCACTTGTTTTTTCAAAAATTTTTCAAGGTTTCCTGAATTTCTTCCAGGTTTTTAAAAGTACACATTTTTGGGTCTATTTTTAGTTTCAACATAAGAAACTGTGTTAAATAGTATAAAAACATTAAAAAGATACTGTAAAGTTACTTTAAATGTGTTTTTTAATAAAAAAAATTTTTGATGATGACAAAAAAATATTATTTATATGATTGATTTTTGTGTCAAATCAAAATTTTACTACTGAAAATGTTAAAATTCAAAAAAATTCTAGGTTTTTCTAGGTTTTTTGATCAAAATTCTAGATGTTTTCAGGTTATTTTTGCCTTAATTATCAAATTCCAGGCTTTTCAAGGTGTCCAGGTAAAGTGGCAACCCTGATTATTGTTTTAATTAAAACTGCTCAAAAAATGTTATAAAAGTATGGTGTGAGGCTTGACGACCGAAAGGTCTTTCTTCACACCAATCCATTGACCATAGTTGTGAGCGTTCACATTTTTCTTTCTTTCTTAAATAGTATGTATATGACTTTTCTTAAATGTAGTGAAAAAATTTTGTTTTATTTTTCAATCAGAATTCTTTTTTCATAATAGTTACATCAAAATTCCTTTTTATTTCTAGGATTTTTAAACCTAAATTTAAAAATTCTAAGTTATTAAGGTATCCAGATAAAATGGCCTACCTGATTTGTGCTATAACTTTTCCAAAAATACCAGGGTTGCCACTCGATTTTTCAAAATGTTTTCAAGGTTTTCCAAACTTCTTATAGGTTTTTAAAAGTACAAATTTTTGGGTCTATTTATAGTTTAGAGTTAAGTTAAGGGTAAAAAACTGTGTTAAGTAGTAAAAAAACATTGAAAAGATACTGTAAAACTACTTTAAATATGTTTTTTAATAAAAAAATTTTTGATGATGACAAATTTTTTTTATACATATGATAGATTTTTTGAGTAAAATCAAAATTTTACTACTAAACATATGAAAATTGCTGCATTTCCAGGTTTTTACAGTGATTTTTGTTCAAAATTTCAGGTTTTTCCAGTTTTTTTTTTCAAAATTTCTCTAATTCAAAGTTTTTTTAGCCTAAATTGTCAAATTCCAAGTTTTTCAAGGTTTTTCCACGTTAAGTGACAACCCTGAAGTATGTTTTTATTTGGAATTGCATTCAATAAGAGTTTGTGCTTTCTATGAACTAAACAAAAAATGTGAAGTATAAAAATAATTAAACATTAAAATAAAAATTTTAATATGAAAAAGGTGCAGGAATCTGTTTTAATATTGTTTATTGAACAAATAAAAAAAGCGCTCAAATATTTGGTCTTAGGACCTGGTGTACAAAAAAACTTTTCGGTTATCAAATCATACACCAGGATACAGTTTGAAGTCATGTTCAGGACAAATTTATATTTAAGATTGTTGTAATGAACATAAGTGTAGTATTGGTACTTGACAAGGACATAATTTGAATCCTACACTAGACATTCTGGAGTTGATGATGAAGAACAAAAAAAAGGTCTTAGTATTTAAGGGTAGTTTTTGAAAAATATTGTTGAAGGTCATATCTTTTTCAATTTCTTCAAAGGAAAAAAAAATTGGAAAAATCTATTCTCCATGTTACTAACAATATTACTATTTATTTGATTTACTTTTAGTTGTTTTAGTTTTATATAATATTTTATGTCTACAATATAACAATCTTACTCTAGAATTTCTCATATGTTTGTATTCATGAAATACTTAAAAAGGGTAAACACTGAAACTATTATGGATTTTAAACGTGAATTGTAAAAACTCACAGCTTCGAGTTAGAGAAAATGAAATACAACAAAAGTCACAAATACTGAAAGAAAATGAAATCTTAAGTTTTGTTCATTCGCCTGAAATACATTACAATAGATTAAAAACAAACAAACTTTTTTTGTAAAAGCATTCAAAATACAGGGTTTATTCAATTTTCAACATTTATAAAATTTACATTTAACTACATAAACTATGTTTAACACTGCAATGCAAACAAACATTTTAAACTTAAATGCAGGACTGCAGTGCAGAGTGCAGACTGCTATTATGGAATTTTAGAAAAAAGGTATTCTAAATTCTTAATTAATGTTTGTATTTTTTAAGTGTATTTATCTATTTTAAATGTATTATGTACCATTATTGTTTTTTTCTTTATAAGTACATTTATACTACGTATCGACAAGAAAATCAAATTAAAATAACCTTTTTGTTTGATTAACCTTTAAAATTAGTTGATGTCTAATGGTCTTTTTTTTTAATGCTAATCTAAACTAAACAATCTATAAATAATTTTCAATTTATTTGTTTTTAACTCAGACTTAATAGTTTTTTCAGTTAAATAGTTTTTTGAACAAACGTTATCTGTATTTTTTTATGTGAAAAACCAATAATTAAAGTTATATTTTATCATATATATCAACTTTGCTTCTTGAAAATTTAAAAAGTAATAATTTTAAGTTTTTTTAGTTAAACAAAAAACAAAATCTGATCTTAAAATACTAGACAAGGTTTATATTAAGCTTTTAATCAGTCCAGAACAAAGTCAATTTTTTACTTGTGATTTTTCTTCTGCATCAATAATTAGAACAAAAATCAAAATATAGTTTAAAAAATCTACAAATTTATTGCATATTAGTTAAGTTCAAAAGCCTTAAGTCCGTATTCAGTAAACTTATGATAAACTCATAAGTTTATCATAAGTTTACTGAAGACGGACTTTTGTCTTAAAGCGTTTTGAACTTAACTAATTTCTAATAAATTTGTAGATTCTTCAAGCTATTTTTGATTTATTAATTTACAAGAAAATTCTTACTAAATTCGTGTTATTTATAAGCAATCATTCAAAAAAGAAATTAATAAACAACATTTATTTTTCTTTAACTGTTTTTTTTTAACTTGATCTTAACTTTTTAATTATCAGATTCTGTTTCAATAAGCAACATTGAATTTTTTATGAACGAAAAATCTCTTACTAAGTGTTTTTTTAAAGTTTAAAAACAGTTTTTTTTTCAATGGTGTTTTTAACCAGTTTTTATGCTTTCAAAATCTTTCAAAACTTGCATGCACTTAATAAAAAATAAAAGGTTTAACAGCTTCACTACTAAACTAAAAATGATCAGAATTAATATACATATATTGTTTGTTGAACAATAAAAAAAGCGTTTAAATAGTTTAGTCTAACGACCTGGTGCACAAAAAAACCTTTTGGTTATTGATTCTTACACCACATGCTTTCAATAATTTTATACGAGCTAAAAAATTAAAATTCTTTTAAATCTGAACTTTTAAGTCTTAAGAAATAAAACAACCAATAAAATGAAAGAAAATAAAGAAAAATTAAACGATAATAAACTAATTTATGTGAAACTAAAAAACCTAAAACTCAAAAGAGTAAACATAGAAGTAAATAACATTTCTAGATTTAAGAAACTTAATTTTAACTTAATTTATAAAACGATATAAACAATACTAAAAGCAGGCATTAAAATAACGAAAAGATAAGTTACCACTTATTAAATAAAGTAAAATCGTAAAAAACTGAATTACTTTTACGTTGAATTTTATCACTATAATATGCTAAAAGTTAGATTATATTTTTCTAAATTGATTGAAATACTGAAAGAAGTTAATACTAGAACAAAAATAATATCATAAAACTTTTAATACTTTATAAAGAAGTGAATTTAACCATAAACTCAAATTAACTTTTATAGATTGAAATATAAAAATAAGTACTGTAACACTTATATTATAGACTACGCACTTAATGAGATAAAAAAAAACCTTAAAAAAAATAAGTTAAAACAAAAACGATGAATAATAACAAAAACAAATTTATTTTTAAATTGTGTTTGTGAATGTTTTTCTAAGCCAAAATATGTAACTATATGTAACTTTATAACTATGCGTTTTCTTTCCATTAACAACCTAATTGAAGTTTGTTGACTCGTTAACAAACAGAAACATATGTTGGTACAATAAAGGAAGATTGATGTACAATTTGTTTTTATATATTAAAACTATTAATTTTCTTTCCAATGCATCTTTAAATGCTTATATTTTTTGTTTTGTATGAAATAATGGGCTTAAATGTAAATACTGACAGTTTCGTTATTGTCTTTTGGCATATTAACATAGTAGTTTTTACTAAACTTTCTCAACTATGCTTTTTGAACCGCGTATTTTTGTACAATGAATTTTTTCAAATGAATACTACAATGATGGACAATGAAAAGATGAATATTTTCTATGTCAACAAGTGAACTTGATGAATTTTTGATTTTGAAGTTTAGAACAATCGATTTGAAACAATTCGTTCCTACTAAAAATAAACCGCCGTAAAAGAAGCAGCCTGAGAACAAGAAGCTCGAAGACAAGAAGCCTGAGGACAAGAAGCCCGAAGACATGTAGGCCGGAGATAATTATTAAAGAAAACTAAATGACTATCATTTTTACTTTTTCCTTATGTTATTTTTATCTTATTTTTTGTAAATTATGTAATTTTTGAGATAATAAGTAATACAGTTTCTATTTCTTACTTTTTTTGACCCGCGCTTTTAACACTTGTGTAAAAGTTTAAAGTTTAAGTCGGATTTTAAGGATTTAAATTATTCAAAACCAGACTTTATTCACGAATTTGAAAAACCAAAATCAAATAGTGTAATGAAACTAACATTTTATTTTGTAATTTTAAAGCGGAAATAAATACGGAATTTTTTGTAACAACAAAAACATTCGATAAGCTTTCGCAAAATAATATTCCCAATTTCCCAAAACAACATAGTTTATTTAAAGGAGTCGATTTCATTTTGACGGTATATATCGGCGTTTGTCTTTTAAATACGCGTTAGTTGTTTGACTTATTGCAAGACGTTTCATTAACTAGTTTCGAGAATCAAGAAAACGTCTACATCGTTAATATTTAGTTGAACTTTACGATTGTTAATACTTTTTATAAACTTTATTTGTGTCGTGATTTAATAGTTTGTTTCTTGAGAATTATTAATTATTATTTTAAGTAAAGTAAATTGCATGTATTCAAAGTGTGTTTTTATTCATAACTTAGGAATAAGTTTTGTAACTTTATTACTGTAAGCTACTCGTAAGTAAAGCAGACAGTTTATAAGTTACTGGAGACCACGTAGTTAAGACATAAACATAAAATATGTATTAAAGTATAAACTATTTGTTTAAAGTCTAACACTATTATCATACTTTTTACAATGTATGCATGTAAGTTTCTGTTTATAAGAAAATTTATATATATATAACTTATTTTATATTTTCTTTTTCTCAGCACAACAAACCATATCTAATAATGCTTATAAACAAAGAACTAAAAACTTAGTATAATGCTTTTTCATTGAAGAAATGTCTTGTTATATATAATAAACCAAGTATTTTACGTAGCTTTATTTTTATAGTTTTTATATGTTCTAACCAATCAAATTTCTTTTATAAACATAAATCAAAAAAAATATATACACATATACACATAACCGATGTTTTAAATTCCTTCGATAATTATAGGTCAATAAATAAAATTAAGATAGTTTTAAAATGATAACTGTTTACCTTTTGTACCAGAGAAAAAACTAAACTTTTAGATACTAATATTACCTTATTCTAAAAGTTAGAAAAAGTTATAAAAAGTTAGAGTTTAAAACTAAAGTAATTTGCGAAAAATTTTCTTTTGCTTATTAAATGTGAAAGCAAAATAGCTTTAATGTACTAAAAACCAAACTGTATCGTTTATTACAGTCATAATTTATTTTCTGTTGATAAGTTGTTCAGTAATTGATCTAAAATTTTGTACTTTAATGAGAGTTTTAGAGCTTTATGAATTATTTTATATCAAGTTCTATTATGTCTGAAGCATATGATATGACACTTAACTATGCGTTAAAACGAAAAAAAAACTATTAGTATTTTCAAAATATTTGTCAATAATACTTGTGCCTGTGCGTTAAACAAATGTAATAGCTTATAAAAAATAAGTAAATAAACAACTATGGTTTTGTTAACAACAAAATAGAGTTGGTTAACAAAGATATCACTTAATTATTTCTTTTTATTTTCAGTACATAAAAAATACTTTTTTTTATTAGCGCTTCTTATTTAACGACAGAAACAATGATGTATTATTAGTATTTGCTTTTGAAATTTATTTATGAATACTTACTCTTTTACGTGCGTTTGAAAAATAGGATCAGTGGTTAAATACCCTGACAAATCTCTTAAGTTGTTTAAGATTTATTTACGGTTTTGATAGCAAATTGAACGTAGTTTTAAATGAACACGTCTATTTCGAAAGAAAAAGTTAGTAAACATTAGTTTTACTTTAATAAAAAATAAATAAAATTTAAACTTTTTTGAACATTTTAAAAAATTAAATCCTGATACTGTTGACATAAAGTTTTTTTACATGAAAAATAAAAGTTAGAATTAGAGCAATATTAAAAGAAGATATTGAAGGAAAAATAAATTAGTGTCAGTTTCAAATCTTTAAGAGCGGAAAAAAAAAGGTTTTATGTTCTAACATTCAACGAGTTATAACAGCAACCCGCTTTAGAGCGTTCTAAAAGTTTATTTTTCTTCAAATTGTTATCACTCGCATCCAAAGTGAACTTTGTGCTGTTGGCACCACCTCGATTATTCGCACCTCTCACATTTTCCCGCGACTCGGATCTGCAGATTCCACAAAAACCCACAACACTCCTGAAGTCATTCCTGAAGGGTTTTCGAGACGAACGCGTACACTACGGGGTTGATGCACGCGTTCGAGTAACCTAGCAACTGACCCACTATCTCCAAATAGGCGGTTGTCATGTTGAAAGGGAAATTTTTCGGGTCGAAGTGGCGCCACATCTTTATGACGTGATAAAGAAACCAGTCTGTTGCGAATGCTATAACCTAAAATAGTTATTTGAACGTTATACAAATACAACAAATGTAAAAGGCTAGAGAAAATAAACCGCAACTTAAAAAAACATATTACAATATCGTAGATATATGTAAACAGTTTAATTCCATAAGCACAAATTTTAGAAATTTTAAATTAATTTTATTTACTTGTTTATATCTCAAAAAACTGATCGCTTAAAGTTTAAACATATTTAATGATAAAAAAACTCACTAAAATGACAACAATTTTAGTGATTTTATGAAGCATAGCGTTCTGACTCTTTGAATCTTTTATTTTGGTTTTAGATTTGATGTATAACTTCCTTAGAACTGCGCTGTTAAAGGAATTAGACAAATTATGAATCTAAAACTTTGTAATGATTTATTTTTATAGTAGCAGTATTGATTTTTTCAGAAGTATTTTAAGTATCTTTTCAAAGCAGCAAAATCTATGATAAAAAACGAAAGTTTCACTAAAAGATGACATTTTAGGATGTCATTATGTAGTAATTACCTGTAACACAATATGATGAGTATCAGAGGCAGGGAATACCCTAAAACGAAAGTTGATAACCTGTACCAACTGATCCAACCTGATTCTGACTCCACACACATTGGGAAGATGTACCTGAACCAATAAAATTTATCATATAAAAAATGGAATATATATTTATACATTTAACAAAATCTAAAAATCATTTTGTTGTATTTAAGCCTCATACTATACATTATAAGTCTAGCCTATTATATTTTGATTTAAATCCTACTAGAATAATTTAGGATTCAACAAGTTCAATTATCATAATGAAACAAAAATAAGGTGTTGATTTATTAAATAATTTCTTCTTTTTTTATTTATATTTTTTAAAATAAGCAACTATAAAATATCAAGTACAAAAATGGTCAAAACAAATGTAAGTCATTCTAAGCACCTTTTCTTTATGTTCAAATAAAATTACGCAACATTTGATTTTCAATTGTTTGTACTTGCTACGTGTATACTGAAAAATTTCCTAAACTAAGTTTTAAAAGCAGTAAAATATGAGCTTTTAATGTACAGCTTTGTAAAAATAATAAAATAAACCAATTAACCTCATTGATGAATTTCTTTCAACTGCAATCCGGTTCAAGTCTTCTGCTGTGTACTGGAAAGTTGTTGTAAGTTAACTACGAAATCAAATTTATACTGTATTATATTTGATATTTATTTAAAATATAGACTCTTAGCGCAAACATTTTTACTATGTTTTATGTACAATTTTGATCTGGTTGCTAGTAAAAGTTTAAATACATGAAAATCATTGAGAAAACCAAATACTTGTACAATGAAAACTTTTTTCAATTCCTATGAAATCATTTTAATAGGTTATTAATATATGTTTGTTTTATATTTTTCCGATGTAATATCCAAAGTGATTTCAATTAAGTAAAATTATTGAAATTTAAAAAAATAATTAGTAATAAACTCTAAGCGGATCAATAAATAAAATTTTTAACACTTTTTTATATATTTTATTTTTTTACTATTTTATACACAAAGCTTTCAAACATTCTAAAGCTCATTTTAGTTTTCCTAAGTTTTTGATAAAAAATTGTTTTTTTTTTGTTATTAGTAATTAGTTGAGTGTTTAATTTTTCAGACTTTAATAATTATCAAGAAATCTTAAATTAAATACTTTGTAAAGTAACTATTTGGTTCTACATTTTTGTTGTTTATGTGTAACCTATAATATAACACAAAATAAATTTACAGTATGGTTCGACGATTTACTCTCTAGTCCCTTTTTGTATTTTATTTAGAGTAGAGTTTAAAAGAATGCTATTAAACCAGCGTAATTTCTAAACAAGGTTTGACCAACAGTTGTTTTATTCAACTAATAGTTTAGTATTGTTGAATAAAAACTATAGATAAAAATATTTAAATTAAACGGACAATTTTTCAGTCGGTCAAAAACAAATATTAACCTATTTTACATTAGTTAGGAAGTTATTGAATTTGTAAAAAAAACAGTATGTATTTATATACTTGATAAACACCGAACTTTTTAAAAAAAGTTTAAGTATTATAAATTTTTATCGATTTAAGATTTTGATCTTAAAACTACCAACAATCGATTATATATGAATTTTTTATGTAGTTTTGTAAATTTTGTACTTTTAGATAACTTTTTTATCATCATTTAAACAGCTTAAACTAATATAAGTTTTTAAAGTCGTTATGTGTAAGAATTTAAGGTCAAAAATTCTTGCTTTAACTTTCATTCTTAATTAAAAAAAAACATTTTGATAGAATGTCATGTAATTTTTCTTTGACTAGGCGACTACATAATCGGGTATATATTTTACTGAAATATACATCTAATCCAGTCAGTATAAGTTTAAATTTTAAATTTTACAAAAATTAGTACACAAAACCAATATAACATTATATTTTTTAACAGAATTTTAAAACAGCAAAGTTTTCAGAAGCTTTAATAAAATAAAATTAATCATAATTATTTTTATTTGGCACACAATATATAAGCAACCATTTATTTACAATAACACAATTAAATATGCTTAAGTACTCTTATTAAAAAAAATATTTGGTTATTGAACTACGTACTACAAAAGTAGAATAACTTTAAAAGTATTTTTTTAAATTTAATGCAAACTAACTAAATTTCAAACCACCTTAATTTTAATTTCACATTCTTAATTTTCTTGTAACTTAATATGTACTGCTAACAAAACGTATTTACTTACTTTTGTAAGCAAGTACATATTAATGAAGTAATAATTCGCATTTAAAATTCCAAAATATCTTTAGGTTATATACTAATTAAATTACAAATATTTGAATAAGTAGTGTATATTTGATTTATAGTACAACTTAAATGCAAATGCTAGATCTTCTTTAATTGTTATATTCATTGAGTTTTACATAATTTTATACACAATTTTTGTCTTTGTTTTTTTACAAAAACGTTCTTTTGAAGGATATTGATTAAAACTGTACTTTTTATTTAAAAAAGTTTCAGGGTTTGTTTATTTTAAAGCTGTTTAGCTTTTAATCTGCGACTTTAAACACAAAATCGATTATAACTGTATAAGCTAAAAAACCTGGCTTAAAAAGCTGTTTGCTTACGTATCTATAACATTGTTTTCAACTTTTGAACTTCGATAAAAAATAAGTGAAATATGGTTTGAAGTAATACTGTAATATCTTCTTAAGCGAAAAAGTATATCAAACTTACAATATTAAATGTATCTCTTTTGTTTTGCAGTGATGTTTTTCATAAGGAATTTTAAAGTAATAAAACTTCGTAAAAAAATAAATCATTGTTCAAGTTTTATCATATGCCAGTGTAATTTAAAATTATAAAAAAACCTTTGTAAAATTGTTTTTTTAGTTTAAAAGGGTGATAATATGCTTTAAAACTCCTAATACATTCTACGTGCCTTATTTACGAGAAACTGATATTTGTTAAATTCAGTATTGCTATTATACAGCTTAATAGTTAGAACTACTGATTACTATAAGTGCAATTACAATAAAAACTTTTATAAATCACTACACTAGTTAAACCTATAAAATGTATTAACGATAACAAAGATAAGATAAACGACTAACAGTTTCAAATAACTAATTGTTCAAAAGGAGATACAGCGGTTGCGTTACTTTGAGTTAATTTACAAGGAGAAATTAATTGGTCACTTGACGGCTTATATACATTTTGACTTAAATAATTTTGAGTACTAGTAGTTCGTGATAAGATCGAAAAGTTCCACAGAAAAAGTATTTTAGAAAAACTAACGCGAAATTGAAAGACAAACGCCAATATATACAGAATTAAATAAATATTTAGTTATTTAAGTATAGGCATATTTATTGTTCTAAAAATCGGTTATATGCCTTTAAGAAGTTTAAAAACACTAATAAAAAATTATACAAACAACATTGTTTTACTACCATCTTAGATAAAACTCCCTTTTTTACATACTTTCGCTATTAGGTTAGGTTATTATTTTTCTTTTAGTTTATAAAATTAAAAACGCAATAGTGCTTCTTTCAGTTAATTGAGTGCTTTCTAAATTTTTGTTAAATATATTTACTTTCGTTAGAAAATAAAACAAAGTAAAAAGAAAAAAACGCAACTAACATATTTCTTTGTAAAACCGGCGGGAACACCGAAAGCTGATGAAATAGTCCAAATAAATGTCAATGAAGCGTACGCCAATGTTTTTGTTCTGATTGTGCTCGATTTTAATGCATAAACAATCGCTATGAACCTGTTTTACTTAATATTTAAGTAAATATAAGTTAAATTACAAAATTTAAACTGTTTTAGTTTTTTTCTGATTAGTTTGAACATGATTAATTTGTTTATCTGAATATTTCATCTAAATCAGTTTTTTTTTTTTACGTGGACTAATTTAAGCGTATTAAAATTTAGACAATACTGCTAATAAGTTAACAAGTTTTTACCCATACAAAGTATAAAATCTAGATAATAAAAAATCTAGACGATTGAAAAATTTATAAATACTATCATATTTCATAACTTTTTTTTTGTTGATCATAAATTGTTAAACGAATCATGTTTTGTTAATACCTTATTAAGTAACCTACTTTCAAAGTCTTAATTTACTAAAAAATATTTAGTTAAAACATTTAAAAGTTAATTTTTATATTTAAAAGTAAAATAAACACATAGCTTAATCCCCTGGAGAAAAGTATATAGACGCAGAAAAAAAAAACTTAATGATAGCCAATAATACGAAAAAAAACTATCGAAATTAAATTTAAAAGTCAGCTTTATTTTGTAATCAATAAAAGCTGTAAAACTAGTTTTCCTGTTTTTTTTTACTACCCACATTGCTTAATTGTGAACAATTGTGTATATAATTATTAAATCAGTTTTTATATAGCAATATATTTAAATTTAAAAACATAATTAAACAAAACCTATTAACTACTAACCAAATTAACTATAACTTTTAAATAAAGTTTACAAAATGTAGTATCAAGTCAAACACTAAATTTTATTATAAGATAGGTTTATTTAAAATTCCTACTAGAAGATATAGCTGAGTTAACGTTTTGAAATGTAATATTTTTACATTGTTTACTCTTTTCTAACTGTATGGAAACATTATTTAACTATAAAGTCTAGCTGATGGAGAGCTTTTAATTAATTTAATTGTAAAAGTATTTTAAAAAGTCTCACAAATTGTCGTAAACAAACCGGTCGACGGATAGCGCCACAAGCGTCCAAGCACTGGCGAACATGGTGGTGGTTTCCAGCACCAGATGGAAGTGGCAGGTGAAGTGACCCGCGGTCCACCCTTTAGACAGGTTGACCACCATCATGGATGGAATGTTGAACAGGATGAAAATGAGGTCGGCCAGTGACAGGTTCAACATCATCATGTGAGTGTTGCTCAGTCCTATGTTGTTTGTATAAATTATTATTATTCTTTTAAATCGTGTGCTTTTTCGTATTTTGTGTTTAACTTAAAATAGTTATTCTGAATAGCTTTGAGTTTTGAGAAAATTAAAATCTAAGAAGTTTCGTGTCGATCAGATTTGGAAACGTTGTTTGTAAGTTTTTGTAAAGCTATTAAAATTTTATTTTTTACGATAAGCTTTCTATATAGTTTTTCTATTATAACTTAATTTAACTTTTTTTTCGAGCAATTTTTTTTTTTTTTCGCTTTTTGTTCAATAAACTATAACTTGTATAGAAAATTGATAAACATGTTTCTGTAAATTTAGCCCAAAGTTTTGAAATACAGTTTCAAAATGTCGTATAATGTTATTTTGAACTGTTTTTAATATTTGAAATATTAATTCTTAAAAAAAAGTGAACAGAACTAAACATGAAAAACGTTATGCAAGTTATTGTTCTATAATTTAATAGTCCGATAGCCCAATGTGTTTGAATCAACAAAATAATGCCATAAGATTTGTATTTTTCAATCTGCCAAGTATGACGTTTCAAAATACCCCACGATTCTTAGACAATATTATTAACAAAATCGATAAATCTTATAGCCTGTCATTTTCAGAACGCATGTTTTACAATTTGTTTGGACGAAAGTAGTTTTATAAAAATGGTGTTCTCGTGAACTAAGTATTTTTAAGTATGTAATACGAATATACAACTTTTTTTTAAACACCTAATAAGGTAGTTTTTACTTTTACAAAGTAAAAGTTCGTTTTAGCCACTTTAATACTTTACTTTAAAATATAATAAACTTTAAGATTTATTACGTTTAACTTGAGTATTTACTAAATCTGTTTAAATATTAAACACTTTTTAAATGCAATACATAACATCAGTTAAACTATAAATTTCATACAATTACTTTTTAAATTTTTTCTAAGTTGTATTTTGTAAATACTAGCACTAAGTCTACGTGTATTTGTTACAAAGTAGACTTTTTTTTATCTAAAAAATAAAAGTTTACCGTTTAAAATAAACTGCATAAATGTTCTCACAAAACCTTTACGAAAAATATTAAAACGTTTGTTATTTAAAACACTGCATTTATGATTATCATATTACATTTAAAAGACAAGTTTATCAAACTGTTTTTATTTCTGTTTAAAAGCTGATTAGAAAAAACTTTAAAAAGTTTTAAATTGGTTTTAGTTTGTATATAAACTTTTAGCATGCCTCTAAAATGATAAAGTGTCGTTCTTTACTATATATGATAACTTACTTCAATATTGAATTTATATTCTATTTATTAACTATAATTAACTTTTGCATTTTTTTAAGATTTTTTACTAGATAAATAGAACTACTTTTAATACACACTAAAATTAATACATAATGCGTTAAATATATTTAAACCTTAGAATGTTATTCTAAAAGATGACCAGTAATTTTACAACAAAAGTAAATTAATTTTTTAGAAACTTTTTAAAAGTTATTTAAGACTGCCTTACCTTGTTGTTTAGGGTAGTACACTTTGAATATAACTAGCAAAACCAGAATGTTACCAATTAAACCAATTGGCAACACAATTGCGTACACAACTGTTAACACAATTTGATGAACTGATAAAGACCCGTCGTCGACAAAAAGTTTTTCAGAGTTTGTCAAGTTTTCCATCTTAGTAGTCGTTTCGTTCAGTTTTTTATCTGTTATTATGTAAATAAATAATTCATCTTACGGTTTTATGTAAGTTCGTAAAAATTTAAAACTTGAGTAAACCGTTCAAGTAAGGCAAACAATTGTCATTCTAAATGTTTTATACTTTGCGAAATAAATTTTCAAGTAAATTTGTTTTAGTTTTAAAGACTAATACCATTTTATTAGTTTAATCTTAAGCAATGGTTTTGATTAATATAGACTCCATCAGGCGTATACAAGGTTTCAGTTTAAAAATCAGTTTTATATATAAAAAGTCTAACCTATTAACTTTTTTTTTTTCAACTTTGTGTTTAATTAGTTATAGACTAAACGTATTTTAGTCTAACACCAGATGCTATAAATCAATATCTGTCCATCTTAAAATTACTGAACTTGAGACAAAGTTTTTGTTTCTGAACTTTTCTTGTAGTACTTTCTTTGCTAATTTAAAATTAGGTTACTTAGGTTTCGCTTTCTACTTCTTTGAACCAAACTATGCTTAAAGTTTAAATTATTCTTTTAAACAAAAAAAAGTCTTGATTAACTTTGATTTATAAAGCAAAACTCTGTTACAAACTTTTCTTTGTTTTATTTCGATTATAGTATTTATTAAAATTTTCAAACTTAATTTATATATACTTTTGATAATTTAGACTAATTTATACAGTAATTACAAATTTTACTACTTTATAAATATTGAAAACTATATATATCTAAAAACTATACATTTTTAGTTTTATGTTGTGTTTTAAATACAGTAATTAAAAATGTAACTATTTTAGCACTTACACTCGCGAAATAGATTCTTTTCTGAATATTTTTATGTAGAAATACGTAGGTTTATTTTAGAAATACAAAGAATAGTTTATTTAAAAGTCTATTGAAATATAGTGTATATATATATTTATTTTGTTTTATGTAAATTTTAATTTTTTCAATATCCATGACTTGATATAAAACCATAATAAAGTATAAAAAAGTTAGCATTAAATAGAATTTTCAGAACTCTGGTTTATAAACATATTTTTTACATAAAAATTTCAATTGAAAAAAAAGTTGCATAAATTTAATTTTTCTACATTTTCTAAAAAACTTTATAGAAATTTGCAACAAGTTGATTTAAGAAATGCGTTGTTCTTTTATAGTAATAGAAGAAAAATTACTAATATAAAAATAAATAAAAATATTAATTCATAAAAGGTGCCTGTAATAAACATAAATTTAACTAAGAATATCTTGACTAGAAAGTTAGTACCATCTTAACCTAATTATCATGGTATGATCCAAAAATTCAGCATACATAATTAGAAAGTTTGGCTTTTCCCATAGAATATGTGTTTGTGATAGACATGAGGAAAGTCAATAGTTAGTATGCTTTTCTCATAGTTTTAAACTCAGTTTTATAGAGAACTTTAAAAAGTACTTTTAAGGTATGTGTTGTAAGCATATTTTTAAAGTATAAATAATCAATTGAAGCTTTTAAAGCATCAAAAATTAATTAAACACTTAAATCTGGTAAACTTTGATTAAAATGAATTTTGAAAGCGTTTCAAGTTTGTCAAATTATTAATTGACCTTTTAACTTAAACTTTGGCAGCTTTCAATTTTTTCTGCAACATTTTTCAGTTGTTTCCCTTTTTGTTTCTTGCTGCCAATTTACTAATTTTGAAATATTTTTGGTAACACTGATATTAATTTAATAAAAGTTTGACAATGTTTTTTGTTCTAGTTAAATTCATAGCGTTTGTAAAATTATCGTGAAATTTTTCAGTTACTTCACATTTGATTATATTATTTACTTACACAAACATTTTTTGCTACTTGTTTGTTGTTTAAATCGAAGATTAGTTTGACTTATTGCTATTTTATGGATATCATAACTATATGTTTTATTACAACACTTTAACTGTCAGCTAACTACTTTAACTGTCAGCTTATACTTTTAAACAGCTAAACTTGTTAACTTTTATCTATTTCAATGTACGTTTTAAACAAAGTATGTTTAAAACGTACATTGTAAGCTTATTAACTTAAATACTTATAGATAAAATAACTTTCTATGCAAAAACTAAACAGTCTGTATAAATTTTGTTACTGTAAATCTTACTGTTACTAAAGGTTGTAAGTTAAGCTTAACTTTAAAATTTCCGATTATTTTTACTTTGAAATTAATAACTCAATCTCTATTATTACATGCTTACAATTTATTTACATTTTTGATAGTTTTACTTATTTGAAATGTTTTCTTTGTTAGGCATCAGTAACTATTTAATGAAAAAAGGTTCGAAACTTTGTTTTAAAAACGTTTTACAAATTGAAAAGCATATTCATTAAGAACTTATATTAAAACATAAAAGGTTCTACAATTTATAATTAACTTTAAAAACTTTAGTACGTGTTAAACATCGGTTTAATTATAAACGTAAGTAAAACTAGAATTACTATAATAGTTAACTTTCGCTAAGTGAAACAAAGCTTTACTGCAAAACTAGCAGCTAATGTCTGTAAAAAAAAACTTTTGTTTTATTTTAGTTCGAACCAAAACTGAACTATGTTTTTAATTATTTTTAAATAAGGTTGCTCTTTAACTGCTTTTGCTAACTAGACATTTAAAGCTAAAATTTAGCATTAGAAGTAGCGTTTTTATAGTTCTCACTCAGTTTAATTTAGAATGCAATATTCAATTGAACTTTAAAACATCGCTCGCACTACAAAAAAGCCTCACAGAACCTTATTTTAAACAATGCAACGCGTTTAAAAATAAATCACGAACGACTATTAAATTTAATAAAAATAAAATTTTGCACTCCGATAAACATATGACACACTTCTACGGGAAAATTGTTTGTTTTAAAATCGATAATCTTCAATTTTATCACCCACTTGAAACACAATGTATTCCCGCAAGTATGACTTGGTGAAATACTGATGCTTATAACGCATATTTAATGCATTTTTCACTTTTAAAACTTTTAATTCACTCGGGTATTGTAAGTATACCAAAAATTTTGTTTATTGATTAAACAAACCTCGCTCGTTTGATTGTATGACTAATGAATATATAGTAGCACAACAAACTTTTGACGAAGGTTTTGTAGTTTTATATTACTTAAGCAAAAACAACAAGCCACGAGAATATTAAACATATAAAGTTCTGGGTATGAAAGTACATTTATAAGACAAAACTACAATAATATTCTCCAGGCCTCAGTTTTAATTCTAATCAAGTCTTAATCAATGTCAAGTCGTACTTTTTTACCTGAAGCAATAAGAAGATTTCGTGTTTTTTGCGATTTTGACTTTTAAAAGTTTTACGTGTTTCGTGCTAAACTAAGCAAATTACAGTCAGTTAGCCTCAATCTTTGTATTTTGTTGCATTTGTAAGTTACACAAGAAAACTTTGTTGCATTTTAACTAAATTTGTTTTAAACTAAGCTTAAAAGTAAAGAAAGCCTCTTAGCTAATTTAGAATTTGCATTTTACAAAGTCAAAATAATGTGATTGGCTAACAGTTTTAAAGTAATAAACTTCGAAATACTGTTTGTAGATTTGTGTTTGAAACTAGTATTTAGTACATAAACAAATTATATTATTGTAATCATTCATTACTTTTTTTATAATTTCGTTTACTTGATTGTTTTATTACTAAAAATTTAAACATTTAGATGATAAAAAAATACATGTAATAGCTTGTAAGAAACTTTATAAGCATGTGGTGTACGACTCGATAACCGAAAGGTTCCTTTGTACACCAGGTCCTTAGACAACATTTTGAGCGATTTTTTATCGTTCAATAACATAACATAACGGTAAAGCCAACAATTATTTTTACTGTAGTTTATCCAAAGCTAAATCATATTTATCAATCAAGAAGCATATGATATAATATTTGAAATTTATCTAATGATATACACACCCTAACACGCTTTCAGTTGTCTACCTATAGCAATTTATATCTGAAAAATATTTTGTTAAAAAACTTATACATATTTTAAAATATGCATCAACATGTTATAAATTATTTTTAAATGTTGTTACTGATTTGTAAATTTGAGTAAAACCTATAGTTTCAAATAAAATATATGTTTAAACTTACCAGAACTCTTTTTAAAGATGTTGTTTCTATACTTAATTTTAGTTTTAAACTATCATCAACTGGTCATACAATAAATTTGGGAAGATTAACAGAACTAAATTAATGTTCTAACGTGTGAAATGGAATTTTACAAATACAAAATAAAGCTCAAAATTACTAACTATAGAAATAAAACAAAATTCTTAGGTTTATTTATAAATAAAGTTATTTAAACTTTCTGATTTCCTCTAATAAATATTTTTCTGCTATATCTTACTAACTGCGTGTAAACTAATCAGTATATTGTAAACTAACTGTTTTCTGTATACATTTATACTACTGACTAAAACATTATGTTCAAAGAGCTGAGCTCAAAGAAAATAAACTAAAAGGTCAAAGACGAACTAATAACTTTAAACTGTGAAAAGAAATTTTGTAGTTCAAAAAGTTCTGATAACATAGAAAGCAAATCAATTACAACTGTGCGTGGATTAACAAGTTAATATTGAACTAAAAACAGTCGGTTAAATACAATATCGCTTTTTTTCAACTCTCTTTTTTTACAAAATCTTTCAAACTAAAAATTCACTTTGCTTTCTTTTGTTTTTCTGGAATTAAAACCTAAAACTTTACTTTTTAGTTCCATGGTTTTAATTGGTGAAAACCAAAATCAAAAATAGTTTTCGTCTATATACTTTTCATATTGTTTAAAAGTTAGGTTTAGGTTTTAGCGTAATGATTTTCTAATGTATTTATGAAATTTTAAGTCTTTTTAGACCACTTTAATCTGCACCTATTTTCTAATCTGATTACTGCTAACAAAGTATGATTTTTTAATGATCTCGCAAAACATTCTTGACTAGACTTTTGCAAACACAAATGACATTTGATTTATGACTATGAATTTTTCCTTGCTTGTGTTGGAAAGTTAGAAATCGATAGTTGGATGCTAACGATGCTGTATAAATCTTTTTTTAGGTTCGTAAAATAAAGTTTCATCGTAAAAATAAACATAACTTGTCTAAATCTTTGCTGTATTATATCAAGACCATACAAGTAAATAAAAAAAGTTTTCATAGTAAACATTTTTTGTACTTTTTTTATTGTAAAAAAATAACTGTAACCAGTAAACTTAGTAAGGTGGTAAAAATCTTGCTCGCAAAACTACTAAACAGTGTTTAATTTGATTAGGTACCTAAGTTTTTTTAAGGTTGGATAAAATTACTTATTTTATCTAATAAAAAAATACTCGGCGAAACTAAGATCTTTTGGGTTCATAAACTGGTTTTAATATAATTTTAGCTAAAATATATAGAATAAAAAAAGAACTTTTATTATTTATTAAAAAAAAAAACGTTTTATAAAATTATAACAAAACGTATGATTAGCTTACTATATGAAATTTTTTGTTGCAATTATATTTTTAGTATTTTTTTGTTTAAAATAATAATAGTGTTATTCTTTATCATCCTTCATAGATTTATTTTAATGCTTTAAAACTGCATAGAAATATTGTTTCAACTTACCTTTTGTGTTAGACAAAAATGAACATGTTTTCAAAATAAAGCTTAAAGTTTGCTGTTGATCAAAACTTAAAATTAAATAAAATACCACAGTAAAGTACATGGTTATTTTTCACTTATCAAAGGAACATATTAAATTAAACTAACTTACACGTACAATTAAATTAAAAACATCGACTCTATTCAGTATTTTTTTAATAGTTTTTACAAAAGTTTGGTCATTAATCTAAAAATTTGCATTATTATCACACATTTATATTTTTAAAGAATAAATATTTTACCTTGTGAGGTAGTTTCGCTTAAATAATAAAGACATTAGGATTGCTCATTTGAGCTTTACAAGATCAAAGCAAAGTTTTTTTTTTTTTTGTTCATTATTGTTCTTTTTTATTAAATTAAGTTGTACTACTGTACAATTTCATGATTTTAAGTAGTTAATGTATGTAATTAAAAACGGATATTTGTTAAGAACATAAAAAATAAAAAAAAACTAGATTTATATTCAAAAAGTATGACACATATTTACAAGTAAGCGCTTGTGTCAAAGCTGCAAGTACAATAAAATGTATTTATTCGTTAAATTTAGAGCGTAAATTAGCAAACGAAAAAGAATTGGCTTCAGGAAAATATTCTTCGTTTCTAGAATCGACAGGTTTTGTGTGACCTTTGAAATTGGTTCTTTGGGTAGTATGAATCTGATAAATATTATTAAAATAAATCACTAAAGATTTAAGAAAGAAT
>NW_028139928.1:0-39513 GCF_965202585.1 Thalia democratica | reverse complement strand
ACGCACGTTCTTTTAGTATGTTATTTTTCTTTTAAACTTAATATTAACATGTACAAATTACAAGTGAAGTTTATGTTTTATAGTATGTATCTTTGGTGTCATACTACAAATGATAGGTTTTGTAGTAGACAGCCTGGTATTATTCTATAATAAACATTTTAACTTACTTTGTAACTTTATTTATCAATATAATTTTATTGTAATATAACTAATTACATTGTTACATAGTATTAAGTAATAAGAATGTCTTCTAAATGAATTACATCTTAGTTTGTTTGTGTATAAAGTTCAACTAAAAGTTAGTTGTGGCGAGCTTGTAATACATAATCATTCGTTTAGTTCTTATGGCATTAATAAATATCTACTAAAACTTATATATTAATTTACATTCTATAAAAGGTACATTGAATCACAATTAACATTAAATATATGTCTATTTCAAGTTTGACCACTATTTTGAGTACATTTATTATTACTTTGTTGATCAGTAGGTCTGATAAAACACTTTGTTGGTTACTTAATAAACAATACAAAGTAAGTGAGTACATTAACTTCTAGTTTTAATTAGTTTGTTTTCATAGTCACTCCACAATAACTTAAATTTTGGAAACTCTACGCTAAAGTTTTCCATTTACATCAGTAAGTATTTACGTCTTAATTTGTTTAAAAAAAATTTGGGCATCTTTTAAATTAGACTCTAGTAATTCAAACTGTTTTTGTCCACAATTTTTCAAGTAATTTTGTAATAATTATATTTACAATTATTACGTCATCACCCTGTAGTCTCATACAGTACAAACTTATTAATTTGTACCTACACTTTAGTTGTATATGGATATTATCTTTTGAATTATTAAATTTGTTTCAAATTGCTCTGTATTTTAAAAATATATATTAATGAATAAGACTAATTGTATGTACATAATAAGTATTGCATAAGGTGTAACTTAAATTAACTAAAATATACAAATATATATGGCAATTAGCTCTTAAATATATTACTGTGGCGTATAAATGAATCTAAATTTTAACTTTAATAGCACTAAATCATTAATTAATATATTTTTTCGCTGGTTTAAATGATTGCTTCTAGTTTAATATCACAAACAAAATATTTATTTAACTGTGAATTTAAAACATTAAACTGTTTCTTTCAAGTAATAGTTACAGTTCAAATAAACATCCCATTTAGAAGTTTATGAGTTTAGAGGTTTCTTTTAAATCTAACCATTATATATAACTTTATTTAACACTGTGTGTGTTAAAATAAATAAATAATGGTTGGTACCAGCTCTGTACTTTTGATAAATTAAATCAAATACCTCTACACCACATACGAACCATTCTAATTTGGATTATTATTTTTAGTTGTTTTTAACGACAACCTTTAATTTAAGACAAGGTTTTGGTTTGCAGGATTGTTAATGTATATCATATACAATTTTTTGTTGTCAGCCTGTCATGAGTAAAACGAAAAAGTATTTTTTGATAAGCTTCGTATCAGAATCGAAAATTAATTTTGAGTTTATGCGAAAATAACCACTTTTACTCAGGAACGAAGTACACTGTTGAAGTGAGAAGCCTCCTCAGCGACAGGTCGGTTTCCATGACAACCGAAACCAGGTTCACCACTTTGAAGGACCGAAGCGTGACTGATGCACCTGATGACGTTACTACAAACATGATGGATATCAGGTAGCTTAAACAAAAAAAAACACTCTTTAGATTTTAATTCAATCTAATTACCAAGAGTGATAGTAAAATATTTATACTTAAATACTGATCAATATTAAACATTTTGTAAAATTGTAAAATTTTCTATACATAAAACAACTTCGAACTCTTAATACTGGTGTGCAACAAAGTGCTAAACAGTTTAACACTGAATGATTTCAGTTATGTTTCCAATACATTATTGTTCTCTAATAATCAAAAAATTTGCTTGCTCAGATTCTTCGTCGACGTCACCGGTGTTGGAGAAAACGACGCGGACCTGATGATATTCGGCGGAAGTGACGTCACCAGGGTTGAAGTGTTCGTCTATGACGTCATAGATGATCCCATGAGGGCTTTCCCCCGACCGGAGAGAGTGAGGATGTTGCAGGGACAGAACTTCGTTGACAAGACAATCTCGCAACTAAAATCTGGTGGGAAATAATTTTAGTTTCTCTTAAACAATGTAAAAAATAAATATTTTATGATAGCTTATAGTATTCCTAGTCATTGTTTAAGTCGAACTTCGAGAATGTACCAATTGTTAGATAACTTAATCAGATAATCATTTCTATGCAGCTATATTATTTTCAAACAGAAAAAGTAAAACTATTTTTAGTTTAAAGACGTCAATATCAATAACTGTTAACGTCAATTCAGGAACAACATACGAAATTGAAATAGTTGGGTATTTCACCGATTTCAGCAGAAAACAAATAAAATTGAATTTCACCACTGAGGGCGTAATTGAGGAAGATGACGTCACTACTGTGCAACCAACAAATCAAGTTGCAGAGATCGAGGTTTAAGTTTGTTTGTAAATTTGCATTTTTTTAAATGCTGAAATCGACGAAATTTATCAAGCTCTCTTAATGATTTTTTAGTATTGATTCTAACTTAATATTGATAATTAATTGAGATTTCAAAAATTTGAAAGTTTTAAGTTTACATTTAATTTCTAAAACAAAAGAAGCTTATAAGAACTAAAAAGTTGAGTGAATTTCTAAGAAGATAGTTCATACAATAAAATTTTTGAAAAACCATTTTAAGCTTGTAAATAACTAAAGATTATATTCACCAAGTTTAAATACTGATCATAAATTGAGTAAGTCAAAGTTTGAAAGTTTTAAATTTACACTTAGATGTGCAGATTTCTTTCTGCTGACAAGAACTATAAAGTTTTCGTAAATTTCTAAGAAGATAATTTTTGTAAATGAAAATTTTGAAAAACCATCAGAAACTTTAGCTTATTCTGGCAAAGTTTTATTGAGCAATCTAAAAACAAAGCTATTGAAAATGTCAAGAAAACTTTTAACTCGATCAGGCTATCCACTATATTTGTTTTTGTTTTATTCTAAATTATTTAAAACTGTATAATTTGAATCGTAATTGTTATTGTTAATAAAGTATGTCTTAAAGTTTATCGAAAACTTTTGATAAAAATTCAGTTTTCCATGCGCGTTGTCAACATTGGAATGAATGAAGCAACCTTATTGGCTGTCAGCGACGATCGCGTGGATCATTTCGATTTGTTTTTGTACAAGGGGGAAAACCCTCAACCGAACAAGATGAGCTTCAGAAGGAGGGACGAAGTAACCACCTTCGAGTTGAGGCCTTTAAATCTTGGTTTGTGTAAAATTATTAGAAAATATATAAATGTTTTAAGAGTTTTTAATCAAATACAGCAATTTATGTATGTAAAGAAATGTCTCAAAATAATTGTATAATAGTACTTATTTTGATGAGATACAAAAACCCAATTTTTACTATTTTCACTAAAAACTTTAATCAATTATACTTATGGTTAGCTTGATTTTACTGAAGCTATTTAATAAAGAAGTTTACTACTTACTAAGACAACTTTATAAAGTCACTCTAAATATTTTTTGTAAAAGGTACTGACGAAAAAAATTGAAGTAATTTTTTGATAACTAAGTTCAGCTTTGCATTTCAAGGTTAAACTTTATTTTAAAGAAATTTCAGTTTACGTTTGTTCAAATTTAAAGTTGTTACTAATTCATTTTTGTTTATTCAAAAGGTCAAGGTACCGTGTCGTATTGGTAGCAAACAAGTTTGATAAAACTTCAATGACAGTCATCCAGAACTTCACTACTGAATTTGATCCAGGTATTATGTTGTTTTATTGATATATTTTGAAGTGCTTGCTTTGTAAATGATACTTTATATTACATATCATTATGTTATCAACCTTTTTTATAAAGTTCTTACAATGATTACTATTAGTTTTGTTTCGCAAAGTATTACGGTCATGGTTTTCTTTTATGATTTAAGGTTCAAAAAATAACAACTTGCATTCAGCGAAAATTATAATGAGCGCACTAGATTATTATAAATAGAATAATATATATTTTGTTTTCTACAAATAGAAATGACAACCATGGCCCAAACCACCATCGAACCGGAAACTACTTCCTCGTACTCATACGATGACGTCACAGTTGAAATCACTAGGGTGGAAACCAGCGAAGCGGAACTGATGGTCACCACGCCCGAGGTTTCGGCCACAACGTTCCAGGTGGCGCTGTTCAGCTCAGTTGCCACGCAACCAAACGTCATCACGGTTGCTAGGGTAGGAAGGGTGACCCCCGTCAAACTCGGACCTCTTGCTTCCGGTTGGTATTAGAATTTGTTAGGATGAAATATTTGAAGTTTTTTGTTTTTATTTATAAAGTTAAACAAGGATAACTGTAAAACAGCATTATACTATATGCTTAGTGTTTGCGTAGTTAAAATTTCTAACAGATAAAAATTTCTACATCAAAATCTTTAGAGAATAAATGTTAAACATTTTTACTCTGTGTTCATTTTTACTTAATATATGTTGGTTTTCTAGATTATCAAGTATTAATCTTTTCAATTTTAGCTTAGTTTATTTAAGTTTGAACAACTATAAGCTCATTCTATACTTCTTTTTTAAACTTCCAATGTCAGGCAATGGTACAGCTATTGCTTAAAGCGGTAAGTTTAGGCATTCAAAACATTCTCCTATTATAAAACTATGTTGCGCAATCGAAAATCACTGAAGTATTTTCACGAAAATGTCACTATTGCGGGCAAAATTGCGTCACCATATTGTTAGAAAAAATCAGATGAGGGTAAAGTTTGTGTAAATGCAAAAGTATTTTTCATACTTTAGGAAAAATAGTGATAATGTTAAATTCTTACTTTAAGATAATAATGCTGTAAAGTCTGTTTTATAATTATCTTCAATGAGATGATTTACTTTAGAAAGTGTTTTGTTATCCAAAATTTTGTACTAGTTGAAAGAGAAAAGTGTTAAAGTAAAGTCAGTTATTGCTTAGTTACAAAGAAAACAAGTTTAATCAAGTTTCTGTTATTGATACATTTTACGGAAACGTTATAATATTTATATTAGTAGCGTTCATAACTGACCACTGTGTATTTATACAATTTGTGAAACATAATAAGTTTAAATACTTGATTACAACTTTACAATGCGTAGAGTTATTATCAAAAATACATATTGAAAATAACTTGCATAAATACAAAAACATTTTTAAGGCACTAACTTCACTGCTTCAGTAAAAGTAACATTTATGGATGGAACTTTTGTTGAAGAAAAAATAGCTTTTGCAACTAAAGCTGGTAAGTATTGTATAGTTTACAAAAATTATAAAATATTTTAAAAGGTTGAATCACGAAAAAATTGTTAACAAATTCTAAACCTGAAACTAATATGTATTTGATTTATGATCTTAATTATTATTTTCCAAGAAATGTAAATAAACGCCAGATAAAATTGAAATCATTAAGTCGTGGTTAACATAACAAAAAACTTTAATAGAATATGCTAGTGATAAGTAACAAACTTTTTTACAGATGACTTTGAAATCATTAGAGTTGATGACGAAACTGCGTGTGTTAGAATCAGAAACAAAAAGGTTTTTTTTATTAAATTTGAAACTTGATTTTAATGTATACTGTTTAGTAAATTACTTTTATTGTTTCGCACAAGTATACTTTAAATAGTTTTTTAACTTAGTTTCTTAAATTTACGTGAAAATTTTTGAAAATCTTACATACAAATTCATTTTCAGAACGCCAAAGAATCGTTCACAGTATCCATGGACAGAGCAAGTTTGAACTCATACGAAGGGTTTTCCGACGACTTCAAAACACTGAACGCCATGCAAGGACCTTTCACGTTCGCTTGTTTCTATGACCTCAAACCTGGTAAATTGTTGTACTTGTTTTAATAAATAGTAGTAACATACGTTTGTTTTTATCAACTTAAACCAAAATTTTCTTGTTATAGTGTATACTGTGTTTGTATCTTTTTAATACCAAAACTTAAGAACTTATCAACATCCATGAAACAAACATACTAAAGTTTAAATTACTTTTAAGAAAGTATGTTGCAGAATCTTGGCAAATACTTTAGAACGCTAGCTATCTACCATCATAAAACTAAAACAAAAACTTATGCTTTTTATTACAGAACAAGAGTACAACTTCAACTTGGTTGCTAGAACTGACGGAATGGTCACAAAGAGAGCAGAAAAACAAGTCAACACCATCGACTGTGAGTCTATTAAAAATAAGCAAAAACGTAAATAAAAATATTAAATACAAGTTTTCAACTGTATATTAGATTTTTTGTAAGTTTTATTTTATTGTTGTTTTACAGTTTGCTTGCTTATAGATCATAATAGTTTTTCAATGTAAATTATACGTGCACTTATTTTCGTCTGCAGAAATAAAGTTTTCAACATGTTTGTTTTTTTAAAGTTGATCCGAACGCAAGAAACATGGTAGAGTACACAGAAAATGATGAAAATAACAAATGGAGAGCACAATACAATAAGTGGAGGTAAAGTATAATAATTGATTACAGAGATATGTATAACTACACTCTAAAATGTTTCACTTAATAAACTACTAGTAAAAAATAAAAATTACTTAAAGTTTTTCAAAATTTTTACAGATTAGTTAGATCCATGATCGAAAATAACATTACACTTTTGAAATTATAATTAAGAATAATTAAACTAAAGGAGAGATTTATATTTCTTGAGAAAAATTTGAAGTTTAAAATTATTCGCCTTCTTTATTAGATATCTAGTTGGTTACTTTTTTGCCGCCTTACTGGTTACTTGACAGCCCCAAATTTGGCGACATCGCCCTAATTTAACTTAATTGAAACAAAGTTAAACAAAACTATTTACAAGGTATTTTTCTATTTCTAATAGATTGCAAACATTCAACGTGTGGGCGGTATCCTTCGTCAAATACCAGATCCAACTGTCCACCGAACTCGACTTGACTCCTCAACCTGAAAGATGTCCGCTAGAGGTCGTCAGACCTCATTGTGACGTCACATTGCAGCTGCACGTGGATTACAACGGATGCCTGTTCTTTGTATGCAACCAACCTAAGACTAAAGGTTTGGAGTTAACTTATTTTTTTTGTTTATTTAATTTAATATTTTTATAACAAATTTCTATTCTTTGTATGCAACCAACCTAAGACTAAGATTTTTATCGTAGAAAATAAAAATTAAAAAAGTTTTAAGACTTTAAGTACATTAATACTTTCAATTCAGTTTATTAGAAAAAAAACTTAAGATGTTTCTGAAAAAAAGTAACACCATGCTATAATTGTATTGTAAAAAATTATTTGAGTTTGAAAAAAAAGTTTACAAAAATATTTTTAAAATCTAGTCGATTGTATTGATAAAAGATTTGTCTTTTATTTGTTTCCTCCTATTATTATACAATATTTAAATACAGCCTATTTTTGATACATTTAACTCTTAAAGACGAACTGAATGCTAGTCAATATACATACTGTTAAAAACTACCGTTCATCAAAGTATTTTTAAAACTTTTAGGAGCGATTTTGGCCAGCGAGTTGAACGCGTACAAAGTCGACAACGAGATTTTCGCCGACTACTTGTTGCCTGAGTGGGAAAATCTGATGACAAAGTACAACAAGGAATCGTCCAAGGACGACTGAAGACAACTAAAACTTGACAGGAAAAAGAAACGGTCTTGAGTAGCTCTTCCAAACATATTTATTCTCTTATTAATTTCAGAACGAGCGTTTCGTCAACGGTACTATTTTTTATATAAAAAATGTGTTAAAGGTTTACGGTCGGGGCCACAGTGCCAAGAACTTGCCTTTTTGTCCTTTGAGCTTTTATGATGGCCTCTAATGGTTATTAGAGCTCTGAAAGGTCCTAGTTGTTTAGTTGTGACGTCATAGCAAAACTTTAAATCGCTCTTTATACTTTTGTATGTTTTATTTTAAATTTACTATTTTTTAGTTAGATTCGATAACTTTTCTTTTTGAGAGTATTCTTAGTATAGAACATGTTATGAGATTTTTTGTTTTTAACCTCAATAAATTTTATTTTAGCGCTTTTAAATGTACCTAAAAACTGTAAAATAAAAATACAAAAATATTATAAATATTCATCTAACAGCATTTTACTATATTTCAGTGTGTTTTACTTTTGTCATACTGTTATAAAAAATCAAAAGTTTTTTTTTTCGATTCCGTTAATACCTTATTTTATTTAGAACTCAATTATTTCTAAAACATCGCTACTTTATTGAATGATTTTTTTCTTATTTCCGGGCCAAAAGTATATGATGTGCCTTTTTTGCTTTTATTTGAACATTTTTAGGTATGTGCTGCCGATTTCATTTATTTTGAAAATTTTAGCACAAACAAAACTAGTTTCAGATTTTTTACGAACTAACCTTGTTAAAGTTTCAATTTAATTTTTACTTGTTTAGAAAATTTATCTTGTTTTTTTTTAATTGATTCAAAATTATTTTTTATAGTTTAAAAAAATATTGCTTGGTTTCTAAAGTCAATTAATAAACAGAATTATCTTATTAGTTTGGTGTTTTAAAAATCATTTATTTCATTTATGAACTATAGTGAAGTAAAGTGTAAGAATCGAAAATTTTTCAGTTATTCAAGTAGACTGCTTTACTTTTGCAAACATAGCTATTAGTCAACGCCTTAAATAAATAGACTTCATTTCTAAAAAAGAGTATTAATGGTTTATACAACTTTTAGTTTTTTTATGTAATATAGTTAATTGATTTATAATTTATACTCACACTAAAAAATATTAAATAAACTTTAACGTTTCAAAAATAACCAAGTTCCTAAAAAGGTTTTGTAGTATTTTAATCATATATAATCATTTTAATTGTTTTGAATAAAACCTTGGTCTAACAACACCAGGTACCAAAATTAACGAAACTACTTTAATGAACACACATAGTATAAAATTTATAAGTATTTACTACATACAAAGTTTATTTTGCATGCGTGTAAAAAACAAACCGTATAAGTAAATTAAACACAATAAGTTTTAACGCATAACCTATAAGTTAAATATAAGTAGATACACTTAAAACTCAAAGCTTTAAAAATCATAAGATTAATAAAGAACAAATTAAACTAATTTTTTTTTGCTCTCTAAAATTTTTAATTTATATGACCTTAAAATTAAAGTAAACTGTTTTAAAAAAATAACAGTAAAAATATATCTTTCTTTTTTCTTAAAGCAATAAAGCTCAAATTTTCAGAAAATAGTTTTTGGGCTGACGCAAAGCCATGAAACTTTAACAATAAAAACAGACGTTGACTGTTACACCAACAGTTTCAATTCGTTCTACGCTTTTTTTTATATTAAAATTTTTATTTATCCAGTTGTATACTTTTGAATATTTTTGGCTTACTAGAACACTTTAAACAGTAAACAAACGGGTACACGTACAGATGTTATTTTATTTAACCCTATCATATTTTATTTAAAAGCTACTTTTATTTGTAGAGTATTTCAATATAATTTGTTCTTTAACAGCTTTTTTTAATAGATTCATTAGTTTTTTTGTTATGTCTTAAACATAGTTTGTAAAGTTAAGTTAAACCTCAATGTCTTTGTAAATGATAATTAAGGTGTTTATTACTAATGATCTCATTAAAATTAGAGTGAAGTATTATTTTAAAAATAAATAAACAAGTCAAAAAGTTTGTATAGTAAGTTACATAAACTAAATGTTAATCTCAAGTTTCTGGTTATTATGTTAAATCAAAGTTTGATTGGAAACATTTAATTTAACTTATACATATTTTTTTAAATGAACAGTTACAAATATAAACATTTAACTGAAACACAAATTTTTAAGCTAAAATTTAAAACATAGCAGAGATATTTGTTATGAACATAGTTTGAGTACTAATACCTGCAACTGTTTCTAAGTAATATCATGCAAATAGGAACAAGTTTGAAAGGTATTTGAAACAACCATGAAGTGTAAAATCAGAGCTTTGAAGTTTTAAAGATCCATTTCGCTTATTTTTCATCGTTTGTATAAAGTGTTGATTTTTAAAGACCTTTCTAGTATTAAGACATCAGTATATAATACAATTACACAAACAAATAGGGATTTAACATATTTGTGAAGTCAATCAATTTTCTTTTTTTCTAATACAGTCATAGCTCGAAGAACATTTTTATTTTGATTTAACACATTTCTTAATTTCTTTTGTCTGTCGAGCGTCGTATAATCATGTAGTACTGGAAAAAACCAGCCCGTAAACATATATTCTCAACCCTTTTCGCATAGTTTAGCTTAGAAACATTTTGTAAAATTGAAATAAAGTAAGCGTTTTCATAGCAAGAGTTTTTAGGTGTGTTCTTAACTTGAAGTTGATACAGACTTTTTGTTTTAACACTGTTGTTTTATTGTTATGTTGCTTTGAAAATTAATTTGTTTTATTACAGCTAGCTAAACTGCTTAACTAAAAGTACTATTAATATCTTGTATTTTCAAATAGTAGCATGGTTTTCTTATCTTTAAAGCTACTGTTTAGGAAAACACTTGATAAAAAAAGGCACTCTAAAAGCTTAACTTGTAAATACGTTTGTTATACTTAACTACAATTCCTCTAGCTCATGACTTTAACCAGAAGCATAAATTACTATATACGTTTTTTCAACTTTGTATTTTACAAAATCTAAAACAGAGCTGTTAGTTTATTAAATAATAATTGGAATTCATTGTTAATTTACAGTTTATTTTATTAACGTTAGAATATACCACTAAAAAGGAAAAACTGTAAACTTACTTATTTCAGAATCAAACCTAAATATAAAACTATGTTCAACACATGTATAAACTAGGGCAATGTTTTGCGACTTGGTAACAACATAGAAGGTAAAAATAAAGCGCTCTCACAGGGTTTCGATCTTAGGTCCCTCGATTTGGATCCTTGCATCCTTACCACTCGACTACCGTAGCACTTGATTAAAACCTCTATAAAGTGACTATATTGCATATATTTTATTAAATTTAACTAATATTTTTTTTGTTACTTAGTTTGTGTCAGCAGTAAATGTTTCTTTGTTGTAAACAAGTTTGTCTTAAACAATCGAACACAATACTTAAACAGTAAATACATTTCAAAAAGAAAAAATATATAATGTTGCTGGCATTATATGTAAAGTATTTATTTTAAACAGTTTTAAAGATAAGGCTGTACCTTGTTTCACTCTTTTAAGCTTATTCGAATAGAATAATCTGTAAAATTTAAAGTTCTATACTACTTATAAATAAATTACTTTTGTTATAGCTCAACTTCTGACAAAAAGTTTACTTACTAGCATTAAAGTTTTTACTTATTCAACTTACAAATATTTATTACATATACTTAAGTAAACTATTAGTTGAAATAAACCAAAGCATTAGTTTAAATATTTTACAAACTAATGTTTTAACAAAATTACCAAACAAAAACTGTATAGCTAACATAAAAACGAGTATACATAGTCTACCGTTTGTTTTAGAAAACTCCAGTTCAAATTAATTTTATTAATATAATATAGTGTTATAAAATCAGCTTGTCATACAATAAAGTATTAATGGTGAATTCAAAGTAATTTAGTATAAAAACATGAAAGTAAGTATGATTGTAAGTAAATTTTTTTACAACTGTAGTTAAGAAAGTAAAGTTTAACTGGTGTTTATTTATAGCATTACTTGCTAAATTATTTTATCAGGAAAACTAGGTAGTTATAAAATTAACTTACTAATTTATAAATAATTTTTCTTAGCATGGATCAAATTCGTATAAGCTATATCCTTTTAGAAATAGTTAACTAACAATGCTACTTGTACCTTATAATTGTCAATTTTAGTTAGACAAATAAGTAAATTAAATAAAATACAAAATATCATATGTAGATCAAGTTCTTAAAATTGCTTAGTTCTAGTTTATACAAACTAAATATATTTCAAGTTTTATAATTTTATCAATCACTATTAGTAATCGACTAAATAAACTTAACTGATTATTTTCTAGATACATTGACTAACTAGAAAACTTACTTCAAAATTGTTATACTTGATAAAAAAACTTGATTAAATTAACTAGTACTATATTTTATTTAATCAATTCATTTGTAACCTTGAAACTATTGTAGTCAAAACAAATTGTACACTGTAATTTCATTTTGCAATAAAATTTTTAATGCTTTGTTTAAAATTTTATACTACATATACATTACTAACTTACATTATTGATAAACTTCGATGACATTTAAAAAAGTTTTTCAAATTATTATGTTGAACATAATATGATAATTTTAAAAATCTGGAATTAATTATAAGTAAATGAACAGTTACAAATATAAACCTTTAACTGAAACAAAAATTTAAAGCTGAAATTTAAAATATAGCAGAGATATTTGTTTCAAACATAGTTGGAGTACTAATGCCTGCTAATTGTTTAAAACTCAGATCATGCAAACAGATACAAAGGTATTTAAAGCTACAAAATAGTGTACATTTAAACATTTGAAGTTTTAAAGCTCTGTTATGCTTATTTTTCATCCTTTTTATAAAGTGTTTGGTGTTTTTTGAAGCAGAATTTGGTGCTCGACATGATGGTAAAATTTATTTTTGAAAAAAAACAAGGTTTAAAAAAAAAGATAAATAAAATTTCAAAATAAAACTTACTTATTCATTTTCATTGAATTTTGTTGCTCAAAAATTTGCATAAATTTTCATATTTACAGTTCTGTCTAGTTTTCAGATAAAAACTACTTTAGCTTGTTTATATCACTAAGGTAAACTTGCTGTTTTTATTATAAAAATATTTGACTAAAAGTAAAAATGCTTATAGAGTTGAATATTTAAATTAGTGGAGGTTAACAAAAATAAACCTAAAAATAAAAAGGTAAAACATACATAAGTAAAACAAAAGGAAAGTATTGAAAAACTTATGGTCTAATAAATCAATGTTTAAAATAAAAATTTGTTACTCAACTGCATTAATATTAACTTTGAAGTATGAAATGTAAGTTTCAAACTAGGTCATATAAAACCAATTATAATTATCATGAATCCATTTGGTATGGTTTTTAGATAAAAGCTACTTTTGTTTGTAGAATATATCAATATAATTTGTTCTTTAACAGTTTTTTATAAGATTCATTAGTTTTTTGTTATGTTTTAACATAGTGTGTAAAGTTAAACTAAGCCTGAATGTCTTTGTAAATGTTTATTAAGGTGTTTATTACTAATAATCTCATTGAAATTATAGTGAAGCATTATTTTGAAAATAAATAAAGTCAATAAGTATGTATAGTAAGTTACATAAACTAAATGTTAATCTCAAGTTTATGGTTATTATATTAAATCAAAGTTTAAATAGAAACAATTAACTTAACTTATACATATTTTTTAAAATGAACAGTTACAAATATAAACCTTTAACTGAAACAAAAATTTAAAGCTGAAATTTAAAATATAGCAGAGATATTTGTTTCAAACATAGTTGGAGTACTAATGCCTGCTAATTGTTTAAAACTCAGATCATGCAAACAGATACAAAGGTAATTAAAGCTACAAAATAGTGTACATTTAAACAATTGAAGTTTTAAAGCTCTGTTATGCTTATTTTTCATCCTTTTTATAAAGTGTTTGGTGTTTTTTTAAGCAGAATTCGGTGCTCGACATGATGGTGAAATTTATTTTTGAAAAAACAAGCTTTAAAAAAGTTAGAGCTAAAAGTTGAAAATTAGCTTAAAACTGTCAAAGCGAGAGAAGAGAGGCCTCGTGAATGTCACCAAGTGAATTTTTTGCACAAAGCTTTTATTTATTACGTAATTATACAAAAAATCTGTTTGCATAAATTTCTAAAAAATTGCAATTCATTTTAGAAAAGTTTTCTTGAAAGTGGTAGGTCATCAAATTTTTACTTCAACTTTCTTTACATATGTATTTTTAGAGTTTACCTTTTATATGTTTCAGTAAGTAATAAAAGGTACTTAAAGTACAAGCACATACAATTCAAAACCAATGACATAGTATGAAAAAAATCAATAAAATTTAAAACTTGAACTGTTTATGCTTGAATAAAAAAGAAAACAAATCTAACTCATCTGCATGTTGTCAAAGTGATTTAAATCAAGAGTCTTCTACTTTATTATGATAATCAAGGGTATTAATTATCTTTTTGTTCACAACTTCAAAGAAAAGTCATTACCTGTATGTTGTCAAAGTGATTTAAATCAACAGTCTTCTACTTTATTGTGATATTCATGTATTTTCATTTTGTTCACAACTCAACAAAAAAGTCTTTACCTGTATGTTGAAAAATTGTGTTAAATCAACAGACTTCTACTTTATTGTTATAATCATGTTTTTTTTTTCTTTTTGTTCACAACTGCACAGAAAAGTGTTTACCTCTTGTTGAAAAATTGTCTTAAATCAACAGTCTTCTAGTTTATTATGAAAATCATGTGTATTTTTATCTTTTTGTTCACAACTTTAAAGAAAAGTCTTTACCTGTATTTTGAAAATATGTCATTTGTTTGATTTACTCTATATTCATAAACTCAACAAAAAGTCTTATGTTGAGCAGAAACAAAATGGGCATCTTTATTTAGATGCTAGATCAACCATCTTTCTAATTCCTAATCAATACTGCTAACCATTTTGGTGAACCAAGTCACTTCTTGGACTATTGCAGCTCTTAGTGAGGTTAGTTTTTTATTTAGTTAAGATAGATGAATGTCATACAAGATTATTTTTCAAGGTTGCCAAGCACTTAATGTTTCAGTAACACTCAATTTTAAATACTTAAAAAATACTTACTTACTGATTAATTTTTGTTTTTGTAAACATAGAAAATCATTAATATAATTTAGTGCTCAAACTCAATTGATATCAAGTAAATGTAAAGTACACAATGCAATAACAGCTTTTGCTGCTTAGTTTCTAATTATATTTAAATTAAGCTGAATTTTACAAGAGTACAACTTTTGAATTAAAAACTGGCAGCCTTGGTATTCATATTGTTATTAATTTTTTAAGTAAATGTTTTACTATTATGTTTTTATCCACTAATCAATTAAAGCAATAGTGTGAAATGCAATGGTGTAAAATGTTTCTGTATAAGTGACATATTTCATTACATATAAACTTATAAGAACACAAACAACATTTAGACAGCATGATCAACTGACTGATGTTAGTTGGTGTTTTTGTATGTTTATAACTAAGCTAGATAAAAGTCTGGTTTGTTTCAGTTAGTTGTAGTGATTATAATTAAAAGTGGTAACAAAGTTCAATGTTTAAATATACTATAAGATTGATAATCATTAAGTGGTTATTATAGTTGACAGAATTGTGATAAATAAACTGTAACTAGCTGACAAAAACCAGACTGTTGTCTGACTATATATGATGTTTATAAAAAGACAATGTTGTATAGACATGTTAGACTTAATTTTCTGGAATATTAATAATACTTCAAAATAGTCTTTGTCTGGAATTTCTATTGTGACATTATAAACTAACATAGGTGTTTATTTTATCTCAAACTTGATACTATGTATTGTGCAGCATTATTTCCAAGTGGTTTTTAGTAGTTTCATCATTCATACTAGTAGATAGTGTCACAGTAAAGACTCTAAACAAAGAATATTTTGATAGTTAATAAAAGTTTGTTTTTTATTAAGTATACAAGCATGTTAACTATTTTATTTAAATAATCTCTGTCAAAAACTGTTTAAAAAATAAAATCACTAATATTCCTTTTGAATATTTTATAACATTGTGTAATAACTCAAGTGGTACTGTATTTTATTGGTTAAAAAATATAGTTTTAGACAGTGATTGTTTAAATTTAAATATGTTAGTAATTAGATAAGGTAAGTTAAGCCATATTTTAAGTGGGTCGGCTGCAGTTGTAAGGCTTTGTACATGTTTTCATTCATAACATTATGAGGTGAAGTGATAATACAGCACAATATTAAGAACAATTACCAAATTAGATAAAAATAAAATGAAAAACAAGCTTTATTACTTAAAATCAATAAAAATTGTAATATATTAGCCAATCAGAAGCGACGTTATAACTGCAGCCTTAGAACTACTTAAGATGAAAGTAGTTAACAAATTTTGAACAAAAAATAAATTGTTATTCACATGAAAAAGTATGGTTTAGTTAGTAAGAATGTATTTCTATAAGGTACGCGATTTGAGAAGTACGCACTAAATTATTAAGGCCCCCCACACAAAATTTTCACAAATGGGGAATTTCCCTAAGGTGAAAATTGAGCGGGAATTTTTTGTGTTTTATTATAAAAATTATTTTGAAGGCACTTCGCCGGCTCCGCCGGCGAAAAATTTTTCACTTTTACTCCCAACCATTTTTTCTTAAAAACCTAACTACGCTTGGAATTCAGTTAGTAAGCCTAACCGCCAAACCAGATAAAAGTGTGGTACTGAGCTTCAAGAAGTAGTTCGGTTTTGGGTTAAAGTGGTAGCGGACAGCTTTCGTTATTTGTGCATAAGTCCCTCCCGCTGCGAATTCCTCCTATCGGAGGAATTCTTGCTCCCGGGACTTTTGCACAAATAACGAAAGCCGTCCTTTAGGCCGCGTCCTTATGCTGGTCGGCACCTAATTAGTTTTTTGTTTGATGTACGAGTAGTTACGCACGTTCTTTTAGTATGTTATTTTTCTTTTAAACTTAATATTAACATGTACAAATTACAAGTGAAGTTTATGTTTTATAGTATGTATCTTTGGTGTCATACTACAAATGATAGGTTTTGTAGTAGACAGCCTGGTATTATTCTATAATAAACATTTTAACTTACTTTGTAACTTTATTTATCAATATAATTTTATTGTAATATAACTAATTACATTGTTACATAGTATTAAGTAATAAGAATGTCTTCTAAATGAATTACATCTTAGTTTGTTTGTGTATAAAGTTCAACTAAAAGTTAGTTGTGGCGAGCTTGTAATACATAATCATTCGTTTAGTTCTTATGGCATTAATAAATATCTACTAAAACTTATATATTAATTTACATTCTATAAAAGGTACATTGAATCACAATTAACATTAAATATATGTCTATTTCAAGTTTGACCACTATTTTGAGTACATTTATTATTACTTTGTTGATCAGTAGGTCTGATAAAACACTTTGTTGGTTACTTAATAAACAATACAAAGTAAGTGAGTACATTAACTTCTAGTTTTAATTAGTTTGTTTTCATAGTCACTCCACAATAACTTAAATTTTGGAAACTCTACGCTAAAGTTTTCCATTTACATCAGTAAGTATTTACGTCTTAATTTGTTTAAAAAAAATTTGGGCATCTTTTAAATTAGACTCTAGTAATTCAAACTGTTTTTGTCCACAATTTTTCAAGTAACTTTGTAATATTTATATTTACAATTATTACGTCATCACCCTGTAGTCTCATACAGTACAAACTTATTAATTTGTACCTACACTTTAGTTGTATATGGATATTATCTTTTGAATTATTAAATTTGTTTCAAATTGCTCTGTATTTTAAAAATATATATTAATGAATAAGACTAATTGTATGTACATAATAAGTATTGCATAAGGTGTAACTTAAATTAACTAAAATATACAAATATATATGGCAATTAGCTCTTAAATATATTACTGTGGCGTATAAATGAATCTAAATTTTAACTTTAATAGCACTAAATCATTAATTAATATATTTTTTCGCTGGTTTAAATGATTGCTTCTAGTTTGATATCACAAACAACATATTTATTTAACTGTGAATTAAAAACATTAAACTGTTTCTTTCAAGTAATAGTTACAGTTCAAATAAACATCCCATTTAGAAGTTTATGAGTTTAGAGGTTTCTTTTAAATCTAACCATTATATATAACTTTATTTAACACTGTGTGTGTTAAAATAAATAAATAATGGTTGGTACCAGCTCTGTACTTTTGATAAATTAAATCAAATACCTCTACACCACATACGAACCATTCTAATTTGGATTATTATTTTTAGTTGTTTTTAACGACAACCTTTAATTTAAGACAAGGTTTTGGTCTGCAGGATTGTTAATGTATATCATATACAATTTTTTGTTGTCAGCCTGTCATGAGTAAAACGAAAAATTATTGTTTGATAAGCTTCGTATCAGAGTCGAAAATTAATTTTGAGTTTATGCAAAAAATAACCACTTTTACTCAGGAACGAAGTACACTGTTGAAGTGAGAAGCCTCCTCAGCGACAGGTCGGTTTCCATGACAACCGAAACCAGGTTCACCACTTTGAAGGACCGAAGCGTGACTGATGCACCTGATGACGTCACTACAAACATGATGGATATCAGGTAGCTTAAACAAAAAAAAACACTCTTTAGATTTTAATTCAATCTAATTACCAAGAGTGATAGTAAAATATTTATACTTAAATACTGATCAATATTAAACATTTTGTAAAATTGTAAAATTTTCTATACATAAAACAACTTCAAACTCTTAATACTGGTGTGCAACAAAGTGCTAAACAGTTTAACACTGAATGATTTCAGTTATGTTTCCAATACATTATTGTTCTCTAATAATCAAGAAGTTTGCTTGCTCAGATTCTTCGTCGACGTCACCGGTGTTGGAGAAAACGACGCGGACCTGATGATATTCGGCGGAAGTGACGTCACCAGGGTTGAAGTGTTCGTCTATGACGTCATAGATGATCCCATGAGGGCTTTCCCCCGACCGGAGAGAGTGAGGATGTTGCAGGGACAGAACTTCGTTGACAAGACAATCTTGCAACTAAAATCTGGTGGGAAATAATTTTAGTTTCTCTTAAACAATGTAAAAATTAAATATTTTATGACAGCTTATAATATTCCTAGTCATTGTTTAAGTCGAACTTCGAGAATGTACCAATTGTTAGATAACTTAATCAGATAATCATTTCTATGCAGCTATATTATTTTCAAACCGAAAAAGTAAAACTATTTTTAGTTTAAAGACGTCAATATCAATAACTATTAACGTCAATTCAGGAACAACATACGAAATTGAAATAGTTGGGTATTTCACCGATTTCAGCAGAAAACAAATAAAATTGAATTTCACCACTGAGGGCGTAATTGAGGAAGATGACGTCACTACTGTGCAACCAACAAATCAAGTTGCAGAGATCGAGGTTTAAGTTTGTTTGTAAATTTGCATTTTTTTAAATGCGGAAATCGACGAAATTTATCAAGCTCTCTTAATGATTTTTTAGTATTGATTCTAACTTAATATTGATAATTAATTGAGATTTCAAAAATTTGAAAGTTTTAAGTTTACATTTAATTTCTAAAACAAAAGAAGCTTATAAGAACTAAAAAGTTGAGTGAATTTCTAAGAAGATAGTTCGAACAATAAAATTTTTGAAAAACCATTTTAAGCTTGTAAATAACTTAAGATTATATTCGCCAAGTTTAAATACTGATCATAAATTGAGTAAGTCAAAGTTTGAAAGTTTTAAATTTACACTTAGATGTGCAGATTTCTTTCTGCTGACAAGAACTATAAAGTTGTCGTAAATTTCTAAGAAGATAATTTTTGTAAATGAAAATTTTGAAAAACCATCAGAAACTTTAGCTTATTCTGGCAAAGTTTTATTGAGCAATCTAAAAACAAAGCTATTGAAAATGTCAAGAAAACTTTTAACTCGATCAGGCTATCCACTATATTTGTTTTTGTTTTATTCTAAATTATTTAAAACTGTATAATTTGAATCGTAATTGTTATTGTTAATAAAGTATGTCTTAAAGTTTATCGAAAACTTTTGATAAAAATTCAGTTCTCCATGCGCGTTGTCAACATTGGAATGAATGAAGCCACCTTATTGGCTGTTAGCGACGATCGCGTGGACCATTTCGATTTGTTCTTGTACAAGGGGGAAAACCCTCAACCGAACAAGATGAGCTTCAGAAGGAGGGACGAAGTAACCGCCTTCGAGTTAAGGCCTCTGAGTCATGGTTTGTGTAAAATTATTAGAAAATATATAAATGTTTTAAGAGTTTTTAATGAAATACAGCAATTTATGTATGTAAAGAAATGTCTCAAAATAATTGTATAATAGTACTTATTTTGATGTGATACAAAAACCCAATTTTTACTATTTTCACTAAAAACTTTAATCAATTATACTTATGGTTAGCTTGATTTTACTGAAGCTATTTAATAAAGAAGTTTACTACTTACTAAGACAACTTTATAAAGTCACTCTAAATATTTTTTGTAAAAGGTACTGACGAAAAAAATTGAAGTAATTTTTTGATAACTAAGTTCAGCTTTGCATTTTAAGGTTAAACTTTAATTTAAAGAAAATTTCAGTTTACGTTTGTTCAAATTTAAAGTTGTTACTAATTCATTTTTGTTTATTCAAAGGGTCAAAGTACCGTGTCGTATTGGTAGCAAACAAGTTTGATAAAACTTCAATGACAGTCATCCAGAACTTCACTACTGAATTTGATCCAGGTATTATGTTGTTTTATTGATATATTTTGAAGTGCTTGCTTTGTAAATGATACTTTATATTACATATCATTATGTTATCAACCTTTTTTATAAAGTTCTTACAATGATTACTATTAGTTTTGTTTCGCAAAGTATTACGGTCATGGTTTTCTTTTATGATTTAAGATTCAAAAAATAACAATTTGCATTCAGCGAAAATTATAATGAGCGCACTAGATTATTATAAATAGAATAATATATATTTTGTTTTCTACAAATAGAAATGACAACCATGGCCCAAACCACCATCGAACCGGAAACTACTTCCTCGTACTCATACGATGACGTCACAGTTGAAATCACTAGGGTGGAAACCAGCGAAGCGGAACTGATGGTCACCACGCCCGAGGTTTCGGCCACAACGTTCCAGGTGGCGCTGTTCAGCTCAGTTGCCACGCAACCGAACGTCATCACGGTTGCTAGGGTAGGAAGGGTGACCCCCGTCAAACTCGGACCTCTTGCTTCCGGTTGGTACTAGAATTTGTTAGGATGAAATATTTGAAGTTTTTTGTTTATATTTATAAAGTTAAACAAGGATAACTGTAAAACAGCATTATACTATATGCTTAGTGTTTGCGTAGTTAAAATTTCTAACAGATAAAAATTTCTACATCAAAGTCTTCAGAGAATAAATTTTTAACATTTTTACTCTGTGTTCATTTTTACTAAATATATGTTGGTTTTCTAGATTATCAAGTATTAATCTTTTCAATTTTAGCTTAGTTTATTTAAGTTTGAACAACTATAAGCTCATTCTATAATTCTTTTTTAAACTTCCAATGTTAGGCAATGGTACAGCTATTGCTTAAAGCGGTAAGTTTAGGCATTCAAAACATTCTCCTATTATAAAACTATGTTGCGCAATCGAAAATCACTGAAATATTTTCACGAAAATGTCACTATTGCGGGCAAAATTGCGTCACACTATTGTTAGAAAAAATCAGATGAGGGTAAAGTTTGTGTAAATGCAAAAGTATTTTTCATACTTTAGGAAAAATAGTGATAATGTTAAATTCTTACTTTAAGATAATAATGCTGTAAAGTCTGTTTTATAATTATCTTCAATGAGATGAGTTACTTTAGAAAGTGTTTTGTTATCCAAAATTTTGTACTAGTTGAAAGAGAAAAGTGTTAAAGTAAAGTCAGTTATTGCTTAGTTACAAAGAAAACAAGTTTAATCAAGTTTCTGTTATTGATACATTTTACGGAAACGTTATAATATTTATATTTGTAGCGTTCATAACTGACCACTGTGTATTTATATAATTTGTGAAACATAATAAATTTAAATACTTGATTACAACTTTACAATGCGTAGAGTTATTATCAAAAATACATATTGAAAATAACTTGCATAAATACAAAAACATTTTTAAGGCACTAACTTCACTGCTTCAGTAAAAGTAACATTTATGGATGGAACTTTTGTTGAAGAAAAAATAGCTTTTGCAACTAAAGCTGGTAAGTATTGTATAACTTACAAAAATTATAAAATATTTTAAAAGGTTGAATCACGAAAAAATTGTTAACAAATTCTAAACCTGAAACTAATATGTATTTGATTTATAATCTTAATTATTATTTTCCAAGAAATGTAAATAAACGCCAGATAAAATTGAAATCATTAAGTCGTGGTTAACATAACAAAAAACTTTAATAGAATATGCTAGTGATAAGTAACAAAATTTTTTACAGATGACTTTGAAATCATTAGAGTAGATGACGAAACTGCGTGTGTTAGAATCAGAAACAAAAAGGTTTTTTTTTATTAAATTTGAAACTTGATTTTAATGTATACTGTTTAGTAAATTACTTTTAGTATTTCGCACAAGCATACAGTAAGAAGTCTTCTAATTATTTTACGTAAGAATTTACGAAAATTTTTAAATAAACAATTTATTTTCAGAACGCCAAAGAATCGTTCACAGTATCCATGGACAGAGCAAGTTTGAACTCATACGAAGGGTTTTCCGACGACTTCCAAACATTGAACGCCATGCAAGGACCTTTCACGTTCGCTTGTTTCTATGACCTCAAACCTGGTAAATGATTATACTTATTTTTACAAATAGTAGTAACATAAGCTTGTTTATACCAACTTAAACCAAAATTTTCTTGTTATAGTGTATACTGTGTTTGTATCTATTTAATACCAAAACTTAAGAATTTATAAACATCCATGAAACAAACATACTAAAGTTTAAATTACTTTTAAGAAAGTATGTTGCAGAATCTTGGCAAATACTTTAGAACGCTAGCTATCTACCATCATAAAACTAAAACAAAAACTTATGCTTTTTATTACAGAACAAGAGTACAACTTCAACTTGGTTGCTAGAACTGACGGAATGGTTACGAAGAGAGCAGAAAAACAAGTCAACACCATCGACTGTGAGTTTATTGAGAAAATAATAATATACTGTTACATTTAAAAAACAAGTCAACACCATCGACTGTGAGTTTATTCACATAATCATGTTTTTAAGTAACTTGTCAGCTTAATTTCCTTTAATTTACAGTTGATCCGAACGCAAGAAACATGGTCGAGTACACTGAAAATGACGAAAATAACAAATGGAGAGAACAATACAATAAGTGGAGGTAAAGTATAATAATTAATTACAGAGATATGTATAACTACACTCTAAAATGTTTCACTTAATAAACTACTAGTAAAAAATAAAAATTACTTAAAGTTTTTCAAAATTTTTACAGATTAGTTAGATCCATGATCGAAAATAACATTACACTTTTGAAATTATAATTAAGAATTTTTAAACTAAAGGAGAGATTTATATTTCTTGAGAAAAATTTGAAGTTTAAAATTATTCGCCTTCTTTATTAGATATCTAGTTGGTTACTTTTTTGCCGCCTTACTGGTTACTTGACAGCCCCAAATTTGGCGACATCGCCCTAATTTAACTTAATTGAAACAAAGTTAAACAAAGTTATTTACAAGGTATTTTTCTATTTCTAATAGATTGCAAACATTCAACGTGTGGGCGGTATCTTTCGTCAAATACCAGATCCAACTGTCCACCGAACTCGACTTGACTCCTCAACCTGAAAGATGTCCACTAGAGGTCGTCAGACCTCATTGTGACGTCACATTGCAGCTGCACGTGGATTACAACGGATGCCTGTTTTTCGTATGCAACCAACCTAAGACTAAAGGTTTGGAATTAACTTATTTTTTTTGTTTATTTAGTTTAATATTTTTATTACAAACTTCTATTCTTTGTATGCAACCAACCTACGACTAAGGTTTTTTAGTGTAGAAAATAAAGTTAAAAAAGTTTTAAGACTTTAGGTACCTTAATACTTTCAATTCAGTTTATTTAAAAAAAAAAATTTAGATGTTTCTGAAAAAAAATAACACCATTGCTATAATTGTATTGTAAAAAATTATTTGAGTTTGAAAAAAAAGTTTACAAAAATATTTTTAAAATCTAGTCGATTGTATTGATAAAAGATTTGTCTTTTATTTGTTTCCTCCTATTATTATACAATATTTAAATACAGCCTATTTTTGATACATTTAACTCTTAAAGACGAACTGAATGCTAGTCAATATACATACTGTTAAAAACTACCGTTCATCCAAGTATTTTTAAAACTTTTAGGAGCGATTTTGGCAAGCGAGTTGAACGCGTACAAAGTCGACAACGAGATTTTCGCCGACTACTTGTTGCCTGAGTGGGAAAATCTGATGACAAAGTACAACAAGGAATCGTCCAAGGACGACTGAAGACAACTAAAACTTGACAGGAAAAAGAAACGGTCTTGAGTAGCTCTTCCAAACATATTTATTCTCTTATTAATTTCAGAACGAGCGTCTCGTCAACGGTACTTATTTTTATATAAAAATGTGTTAAAGGTTTACGGTCGGGGCCGCAGTGCCAAGAACTTGCCTTTTTGTCCTTTGAGCTTTTATGATGGCCTCTAATGATTATTAGAGCTCTGAAAAGTCCTAGTTGTTTAGTTGTGCCGTCATAGCAAAACGTTAAATCGCTCTTTAAACTTTTGTATGTTTTATTTTAAATTTACTGTTTTTTAGTTAAATTCAATAACTTTTCTTTTTGAGAGTATTCTTAGTATAGAACATGTTATGAGATTTTTTGTTTTTAACCTCAATAACTTTTATTTTAGCGCTTTTTAATCTACCTAAAAACTGTACAATAAAAATACAAAACTATTATAAACATTCATCTAACAGCATTTTACTATATTTCAGTGTGTTTTACTTTTATCATACTGTTATAAAATTTCAACAAATTTTATTTTTTTCGATTTCGTTAATACCTTATTTTATTTAAAACTTAATTATCTTTAAAACATCGCTACTTTTTTGAATGTTTTTGTAATTTCCGGGCCAAAAGTAAATGATGTGCCTTTTTTGTTTTTAATTTTTTTTTTTTTTATGAAGTATGTGCTGCCAACTTCATTTATTTTGAAAAATTCAGCACAAACAAAACTAGTTTCAAATTTTTTACGTACTAACCTTGTTAAACTTTCAATTTATTTTTTACTTGTTTAGAAAATTTTATCTTTTATTTTATTATTAATTGATTCAACATTATTTTTTATAGTTTAAAAAAATCTCGCTTGGTTTCTAAAATCAATTAATACACAGAGTTTTCTTATTAGTTGGGTGATTTAAAAACTACTTATTATATATATGAACTATAGTGAAGTTAAGTGTAAGAATAAAAAATACAAGTCATTCAAGCAGATAGTTATACTTTTGCAAAAATAGCTATTAGTCAACGCCTTAAGTATATAGCTTTAATTTTTGTTAAATAGCATTACTGGTTTATACAACTTTTTTTTTATGTTATATAGTTTAACAATTTCAAATTTAAACTCGTACTATAAAATAGTAATAAACTTTAATATTTCAATAATAATCAAATTCCTAAAAAGGTTTTGTAGTATTTTAATCATATATAATCATTTTAATTTTTTTTAATAAAACCTTGGTCTAACAACACCAGATACCAAAATTAACAAAACTACTTTAATGAACACACATACTATAAAAATTTTAATTTTTACTATTTCATATTTTTTTTATTGAATTTATGTAGAAAACAAACCGTATAAGTTAATTAAACACAATTAATTTCAACTCATAAACTAAAATTTAATATAAGTACATATAATTAAAACTCAAAGCTTAAAAAATTGTCAAGTTAAAATAGGACAAATTAAATTAAAATATAAAAATAAAACTTTTATAAAACTGTTATCATTAATTTGCGCCGTAATAAAAACTAAACATTAAAACTAGTAAAATTTTATCAAACTGTAGTTATAAATTTGTATATCTATCTTAGTACTAATTTATAAAGTTTAATTTTTTTTATATGAACACTAAAAACAAAACTTGTATTTATTTTCTAACAAATTCTAACGTTTCAAAAAAAATCCTAAAAAGGTTTTGTACTATTTTAATCAGACACAATCATTTTAACTTTTTTTTTAATAAAACCTTGGTCTAACAACACCAGATACCAAAATTTCCAAAACTAATTTAATGGACACACATAGTATAAAATTTATAAGTATTTACTACATACAAAGTTTATTTTGCATGCGTGTAAAACACAAACCGTATAAGTAAATTAAACACAATAAGTTTTAACGCATAACCCATAAGTTAAATATAAGTAGATACACTTTAAACTCAAAGCTTTAAAAATTATCAGATTGATAAAGAACAAATTAAACTATTTTTTTTCTGCCTTCTAAAAGTTTTACTGCTTTCTAATTTATATGACCTTAAAATTAAAGTAAACTGTTTTAAAAAAACAACAGTAAATATATATCTTTCTTTATTCTTAAAGCAATAAAGCTCAAATTTTCAGAAAATAATTTTCGGGCTGACGCAAAGCCATGAAACTTTAACAATAAAAACAGACGTTGACTGTTACACCAACAGCTTCAATTCGTTCTACGCTTTTTTTTTTATATTAAAATTTTTATTTATCCAGTTGTATACTTTTGAGTAGTTTTGGCTCACTAGAACACTTTAAACAATAAACATACGGGTACACGAACAGATTTTAGAAACGCTATCATTTTTATTTAAAAGCTACTTTTATTTGTAGAGTATTTCAATATAATTTGTTCTTTAACAGTTTTTTTAATAGATTCATTAGTTTTTTTTGTTATGTCTTAAACATAGTTTGTAAAGTTAAGTTAAACCTCAATGTCTTTGTAAATGATTATTAAGGTGTTTATTACTAATGATCTCATTAAAATTAGAGTGAAGTATTATTTTAAAAACAAAAAATAAACAAGTCAATAAGTTTGTATAGTAAGTTACATAAACTAAATGTTAATCTCAAGTTTCTGGTTATTATGTTAAATCAAAGTTTAATTGGAAACATTTAATTTAACTTATACATATTTTTTTAAATGAACAGTTACAAATATAAACATTTAACTGAAACAAAAATTTTAAGCTAAAATTTAAAACATAGCAGAGATATTTGTTATGAACATAGTTTGAGTACTAATACCTGCAACTGTTTCTAAGTAATATCATGCAAATAGGAACAAGTTTGAAAGGTATTTGAAACAACCATGAAGTGTAAAATCAAAGCTTTGAAGTTTTAAAGATCCATTTCGCTTATTTTTCATCGTTTGTATAAAGTGTTGATTTTTAAAGACCTTTCTAGTATTAAGACATCAGTATATAATACAATTACAGAAACAAATAGGGATTTAACATATTTGTGGAGTCAATCAATTTTCTTTTTTTTTAATATAGTCATAGCTCGAAGAATACTTTTATTTTATTTAACACATTTCTTAATTTCTTTTGTCTGTCGAGCGTCGTATAATCATATAATACTGGCAAAAACCAGCCCGTAAACATATATTCTCAACCCTTTTCGCATAGTTTAGCTTAGAAACATTTTGTAAAATTGAAATAAAGTAAGCGTTTTCATAGCAAGAATTTTTAGGTGTGTTCTTAACTTGAAGTTGATACAGACTTTTTGTTTTAACACTGTTGTTTTATTGTTATGTTGCTTTGAAAATTAATTTGTTTTATTACAGCTAGCTAAACTGCTTAACTAAAAGTACTATTAATATCTTGTATTTTCAAATAGTAGCATGGTTTTCTTATCTTTAAAGCTACTGTTTAGGAAAACACTTGATAAAAAAAGGCACTCTAAAAGCTTAACTTGTAAATACGTTTGTTATACTTAACTACAATTCCTCTAGCTCTTGAATTTAACCAGAAGCATCAATTACTATATACGTTTTTTCAACTTTGTATTTTACAAAATCTAAAACAGAGCTGTTAGTTTATTGAATAATAATTGGAATTCATTGTTAATTTACAGTTTATTTTATTAACATTAGAATATACCACTAAAAAGGAAAAACTGTATACTTACTTATTTCAGAATCAAACCTAAATATAAAACTATGTTCAACACATGTATAAACTAGGGCAATGTTTTGCGACTTGGTAACAACATAGAAGGTAAAAATAAAGCGCTACCACAGGGTTTCGATCTTAGGTCCCTCGATTTGGATCCTTGAATCCTTACCACTCGACTACTGTAGCACTTGATTGTAACCTTTATAAAGTGACTATATTGCATATACTTTATTAAATTTAACTAATATTTTATTTGTTACTTAGTTTGTGTCAGCAGTAAATGTTTCTTTGTTGTAAACAAGTTTGTCTTAAATAATCGAACACAATACTTAAACAGTAAAGACATTTCAAAAAGAAAAAATATATAATGTTGCTGGCATTATATGTAAAGTATTTATTTTAAACAGTTTTAAAGATAAGGCTGTACCTTGTTTCACTCTTTTAAGCTTGTTCGAATAAAATAATCTGTAAAATTTAAAGTTCTATACTACTTATAAATAAATTACTTTTGTTATAGCTCAACTTCTGACAAAAAGTTTACTTACTAGCATTAAAGTTTTTACTTATTCAACTTAAAAATATTTATTACATATACTTAAGTAAACTATTAGTTGAAATAAACCAAAGCATTAGTTTAAATATTTTACAAACTAATGTTTTAACAAAATTACCAAACAAAAACTGTATAGCTAACATAAAAACGAGTATACATAGTCTACCGTTTGTTTTATAAAACTCCAGTTAAAATTAAATTTATTAATATAATATAGTGTTATAAAATCAGCTTGTCATACAATAAAGTATTAATGGTGAATTCAAAGTAATTTAGTATAAAAACATGAAAGTAAGTATGATTGTAAGTAAATTTTTTACAACTGTAGTTAAGAAAGTAAAGTTTAACTGGTGTTTATTTGTAGCATTACTTGCTAAATTATTTTATAAGGAAAACTTGGTAGTTATAAAATTAACTTACTAATTTATATTTTTCTTAGCATGGATCAAATTCGTATAAGCTATATCCTTTTAGAAATAGTTAACTAACAATGCTACTTGTACCTTATAATTGTCAATTTTAATTAGACAAATAAGTAAATTAAATAAAATACAAAATATCATATGTAGATCAAGTTCTTAAAATTGCTTAGTTCTAGTTTAATACAAACTAAATATATTTCAAGTTTTATAATTTTAATCAATCACTATTAGTAATCGACTAAATAAACTTAACTGATTATTTTCTAGATACATTGACTAACTAGAAAACTTACTTCAAAATTGTTATACTTGATAAAAAAACTTGATTAAATTAACTAGTACTATATTTTATTTAATCAATTCATTTGTAACCTTGAAACTATTGTAGTCAAAACAAGTTGTACACTGTAATTTCATTTTGCAATAAAATTTTTAATGCTTTGTTCAAAATTTTATACTACATATACATTACTGACTTACATTATTGATAAACTTCGATGACATTTAAAAAAGTTTTTAAAATTATTATGTTGAACATAATATGATAATTTTAAAAATCTGGAATTAATTATAAGTAAATGAACAGTTACAAATATAAACCTTTAACTGAAACAAAAATTTAAAGCTGAAATTTAAAATATAGCAGAGATATTTGTTTCAAACATAGTTGGAGTACTAATGCCTGCTAATTGTTTAAAACTCAGATCATGCAAACAGATACAAAGGTATTTAAAGCTACAAAATGGTGTACATTTAAACAATTGAAGTTTTAAAGCTCTGTTATGCTTATTTTTCATCCTTTTTATAAAGTGTTTGGTGTTTTTTGAAGCAGAATTTGGTGCTCGACATGATGGTAAAATTTATTTTTGAAAAAAACAGGGTTTAAAAAAAAGATAAATAAAATTTCAAAATAAAACTTACTTGTTCATTTTCATTGAATTTTGTTGCTCAAAAATTTGCATAAATTTTCATATTTACAGTTCTGTCTAGTTTTCAGATAAAAACTACTTTAGCTTGTTTATATCACTAAGGTAAACTTGCTGTTTTTATTATAAAAATATTTGACTAAAAGTAAAAATGCTTATAGAGTTGAATATTTAAATTAGTTGAGGTTAACAAAAATAAACCTAAATATAAAAAGGTAAAACATACATAAGTAAAACAAAATGAAAGTATTGAAAAACTTATGGTCTAATAAATCAATGTTTAAAATAAAAATTTGTTACTCAACTGCATTAATATTAACTTTGAAGTATGAAATGTAAGTGTCAAACTAGGTCATATAAAACCAATTATAATTATCATGAATCCATTTGGTATGGTTTTTAGATAAAAGCTACTTTTGTTTGTAGAATATATCAATATAATTTGTTCTTTAACATTTAATAGATTTATTAGTTTTTTGTTATGTTTTAAACATAGTGTGTAAAGTTAAACTAAGCCTGAATGTCTTTGTGAATGTTTATTAAGGTGTTTATTACTAATAATCTCATTGAAATTATAGTGAAGCATTATTTTGAAAATAAATAAAGTCAATAAGTATGTATAGTAAGTTACATAAACTAAATGTTAATCTCTAGTTTATGGTTATTATATTAAATCAACGTTTAAATAGAAACAATTAACTTAACTTATACATATTTTTTTAAATGAACAGTTACAAATATAAACCTTTAACTGAAACAAAAATTTAAAGCTGAAATTTAAAATATAGCAGAGATATTTGTTTCAAACATAGTTGGAGTACTAATGCCTGCTAATTGTTTAAAACTCAGATCATGCAAACAGATACAAAGGTATTTAAAGCTACAAAATAGTGTACATTTAAACAATTGAAGTTTTAAAGCTCTGTTATGCTTATTTTTCATCCTTTTTATAAAGTGTTTGGTGTTTTTTTAAGCAGAATTCGGTGCTCGACATGATGGTGAAATTTATTTTTGAAAAAAACAAGCTTTAAAAAAGTTAGAGCTAAAAGTTGAAAATTAGCTTAAAACTGTCAAAGCGAGAGAAGAGAGGCCTCGTGAATGTCACCAAGTGAATTTTTTGCACAAAGCTTTTATTTATTACGTAATTATACAAAAAATCTGTTTGCATAAATTTCTAAAAAATTGCAATTCATTTTAGAAAAGTTTTCTTGAAAGTGGTAGGTCATCAAATTTTTACTTCAACTTTCTTTACATATGTATTTTTAGAGTTTACCTTTTATATGTTTCAGTAAGTAATAAAAGGTACTTAAAGTACAAGCAAATACAATTCAAAACCAATGACATAGTATGAAAAAAATCAATAAAATTTAAAACTTGAACTGTTTATGCTTGAATAAAAAAGAAAACAAATCTATATCATCTGCATGTTGTCAAAGTGATTTAAATCAAGAGTCTTCTACTTTATTATGATAATCAAGGGTATTAATTATCTTTTTGTTCACAACTTCAAAGAAAAGTCATTACCTGTATGTTGTCAAAGTGATTTAAATCAACAGTCTTCTACTTTATTGTGATATTCATGTATTTTCATTTTGTTCACAACTCAACAAAAAAGTCTTTACCTGTATGTTGAAAAATTGTGTTAAATCAACAGACTTCTACTTTATTGTTATAATCATGTTTTTTTTTTCTTTTTGTTCACAACTGCACAGAAAAGTGTTTACCTCTTGTTGAAAAATTGTCTTAAATCAACAGTCTTCTAGTTTATTATGAAAATCATGTGTATTTTTATCTTTTTGTTCACAACTTTAAAGAAAAGTCTTTACCTGTATTTTGAAAATATGTCATTTGTTTGATTTACTCTATATTCATAAACTCAACAAAAAGTCTTATGTTGAGCAGAAACAAAATGGGCATCTTTATTTAGATGCTAGATCAACCATCTTTCTAATTCCTAATCAATACTGCTAACCATTTTGGTGAACCAAGTCACTTCTTGGACTATTGCAGCTCTTAGTGAGGTTAGTTTTTTATTTAGTTAAGATAGATGAATGTCATACAAGATTATTTTTCAAGGTTGCCAAGCACTTAATGTTTCAGTAACACTCAATTTTAAATACTTAAAAAATACTTAGTTACTGATTAATTTTTGTTTTTGTAAACATAGAAAATCATTAATATAATTTAGTGCTCAAACACAATTGATATCAAGTAAATGTAAAGTACATAATGCAATAACAGCTTTTGCTGCTTAGTTTCTAATTATATTTAAATTAAGCTGAATTTTACAAGAGTACAACTTTTGAATTAAAGACTGGCAGCCTTGGTATTCATATTGTTATTAATTTTTTAAGTAAATGTTTTACTATTATGTTTTTATCCACTAATCAATTAAAGCAATAGTGTGAAATGCAATGGTGTAAAATGTTTCTGTATAAGTGACATATTTCATTACATATAAACTTATAAGAACACAAACAACATTTAGACAGCATGATCAACTGACTGATGTTAGTTGGTGTTTTTGTATGTTTATAACTAAGCTAGATAAAAGTCTGGTTTGTTTCAGTTAGTTGTAGTGATTATAATTAAAAGTGGTAACAAAGTTCAATGTTTAAATATACTATAAGATTGATAATCATTAAGTGGTTATTATAGTTGACAGAATTGTGATAAATAAACTGTAACTAGCTGACAAAAACCAGACTGTTGTCTGACTATATATGATGTTTATAAAAAGACAATGTTGTATAGACATGTTAGACTTAATTTTCTGGAATATTAATAATACTTCAAAATAGTCTTTGTCTGGAATTTCTATTGTGACATTATAAACTAACATAGGTGTTTATTTTATCTCAAACTTGATACTATGTATTGTGCAGCATTATTTCCAAGTGTTTTTTAGTAGTTTCATCATTCATACTAGTAGATAGTGTCACAGTAAAGACTCTAAACAAAGAATATTTTGATAATTAATAAGAGTTTGTTTTTTATTCAGTATACAAGCATGTTAACTATTTTATTTAAACAAACTCTGTCAAAAACTGTTTAATAAATAAAATCACTAATATTCCTTTTGAATATTTTATAACATTGTGTAGTAACTCAAGTGGTACTGTATTTTATTGGTTAAAAAAGTTTTAGACAGTGATTGTTTAAATTTAAATATGTTAGTAATTAGATAAGGTAAGTTAAGCCATATTTTAAGTGGGTCGGCTGCAGTTGTAAGGCTTTGTACATGTTTTCATTCATAACATTATGAGGTGAAGTGATAATACAGCACAATATTAAGAACAATTACCAAATTAGATAAAAATAAAATGAAAAACAAGCTTTATTACTTAAAATCAATAAAAATTGTAATATATTAGCCAATCAGAAGCAACGTTATAACTGCAGCCTTAGAACTACTTAAGATGAAAGTAGTTAACAAATTTTGAACAAAAAATAAATTGTTATTCACATGAAAAAGTATGGTTTAGTTAGTAAGAATGTATTTCTATAAGGTACGCGATTTGAGAAGTACGCACTAAATTATTAAGGCCCCCCACACAAAATTTTCACAAATGGGGAATTTCCCTAAGGTGAAAATTGAGCGGGAATTTTTTGTGTTTTATTATAAAAATTATTTTGAAGGCACTTCGCCGGCTCCGCCGGCGAAAAATTTTTCACTTTTACTCCCAACCATTTTTTCTTAAAAACCTAACTACGCTTGGAATTCAGTTAGTAAGCCTAACCGCCAAACCAGATAAAAGTGTGGTACTGAGCTCTAAGAAGTAGTTCGGTTTTGGGTTAAAGTGGTAGCGGACAGCTTTCGTTATTTGTGCATAAGTCCCTCCCGCTGCGAATTCCTCCTATCGGAGGAATTCTTGCTCCCGGGACTTTTGCACAAATAACGAAAGCCGTCCTTTAGGCCGTGTCCTTATGCTGGTCGGCACCTAATTAGTTTTTTGTTTGATGTACGAGTAGTTACGCACGTTCTTTTAGTATGTTATTTTTCTTTTAAACTTAATATTAACATGTACAAATTACAAGTGAAGTTTGTGTTTTATAGTATGTATCTTTGGTGTCATACTACAAATGATAGGTTTTGTAGTAGACAGCCTGGTATTATTCTATAATAAACATTTTAACTTACTTTGTAACTTTATTTATCAATATAATTTTATTGTAATATAACTAATTACATTGTTACATAGTATTAAGTAATAAGAATGTCTTCTAAATGAATTACATCTTAGTTTGTTTATGTATAAAGGTCAACTAAAAGTTAGTTGTGGCGAGCTTGTAATACATAATCATTCGTTTAGTTCTTATGGCATTAATAAATATCTACTAAAACTTATATATTAAGTTACATTCTATAAAAGGTACATTGAATCACAATTAACATTAAATATATGTCTATTTCAAGTTTGACCACTATTTTGAGTACATTTATTATTACTTTGTTGATCAGTAGGTCTGATAAAACACTTTGTTGGTTACTTAATAAACAATACAAAGTACGTGAGTACATTAACTTCTAGTTTTAATTAGTTTGTTTTCATAGTCACTCCACAATAACTTAAATTTTGGAAACTCTACGCTAAAGTTTTCCATTTACATCAGTAAGTATTTACGTCTTAATTTGTTTAAAAAAATTTGGGCATCTTTTAAATTAGACTCTAGTAATTCAAACTGTTTTTGTCCACAATTTTTCAAGTAACTTTGTAATATTTATATTTACAATTATTACGTCATCACCCTGTAGTCTCATACAGTACAAACTTATTAATTTGTACCTACACTTTAGTTGTATATGGATATTATCTTTTGAATTATTAAATTTGTTTCAAATTGCTCTGTATTTTAAAAATATATATTAATGAATAAGACTAATTGTATGTACATAATAAGTATTGCATAAGGTGTAACTTAAATTAACTAAAATATACAAATATATATGGCAATTAGCTCTTAAATATATTACTGTGGCGTATAAATGAATCTAAATTTTAACTTTAATAGCACTAAATCATTAATTAATATATTTTTTCGCTGGTTTAAATGATTGCTTCTAGTTTAATATCACAAACAACATATTTATTTAACTGTGAATTTAAAACATTAAACTGTTTCTTTCAAGTAATAGTTACAGTTCAAATAAACATCCCATTTAGAAGTTTATGAGTTTAGAGGTTTCTTTTAAATCTAACCATTATATATAACTTTATTTAACACTGTGTGTGTTAAAATAAATAAATAATGGTTGGTACCAGCTCTGTACTTTTGATAAATTAAATCAAATACCTCTACACCACATACGAACCATTCTAATTTGGATTATTATTTTTAGTTGTTTTTAACGACAACCTTTAATTTAAGACAAGGTTTTGGTCTGCAGGATTGTTAATGTATATCATATACAATTTTTTGTTGTCAGCCTGTCATGAGTAAAACGAAAAATTATTGTTTGATAAGCTTCGTATCAGAGTCGAAAATTAATTTTGAGTTTATGCAAAAATAACCACTTTTACTCAGGAACGAAGTACACTGTTGAAGTGAGAAGCCTCCTCAGCGACAGGTCGGTTTCCATGACAACCGAAACCAGGTTCACCACTTTGAAGGACCGAAGCGTGACTGATGCACCTGATGACGTCACTACAAACATGATGGATATCAGGTAGCTTAAACAAAAAAAACACTCTTTAGATTTTAATTCAATCTAATTACCAAGAGTGATAGTAAAATATTTATACTTAAATACTGATCAATATTAAACATTTTGTAAAATTGTAAAATTTTCTATACATAAAACAACTTCAAACTCTTAATACTGGTGTGCAACAAAGTGCTAAACAGTTTAACACTGAATGATTTCAGTTATGTTTCCAATATTGTTCTCTAATAATCAAGAAATTTGCTTGCTCAGATTCTTCGTCGACGTCACCGGTGTTGGAGAAAACGACGCGGACCTGATGATATTCGGCGGAAGTGACGTCACCAGGGTTGAAGTGTTCGTCTATGACGTCATAGATGATCCCATGAGGGCTTTCCCCCGACCGGAGAGAGTGAGGATGTTGCAGGGACAGAACTTCGTTGACAAGACAATCTCGCAACTAAAATCTGGTGGGAAATAATTTTAGTTTCTCTTAAACAATGTAAAAATTAAATATTTTATGACAGCTTATAATATTCCTAGTCATTGTTTAAGTCGAACTTCGAGAATGTACCAATTGTTAGATAACTTAATCAGATAATCATTTCTATGCAGCTATATTATTTTCAAACCGAAAAAGTAAAACTATTTTTAGTTTAAAGACGTCAATATCAATAACTATTAACGTCAATTCAGGAACAACATACGAAATTGAAATAGTTGGGTATTTCACCGATTTCAGCAGAAAACAAATAAAATTGAATTTCACCACTGAGGGCGTAATTGAGGAAGATGACGTCACTACTGTGCAACCAACAAATCAAGTTGCAGAGATCGAGGTTTAAGTTTGTTTGTAAATTTGCATTTTTTTAAATGCTGAAATCGACGAAATTTATCAAGCTCTCTTAATGATTTTTTAGTATTGATTCTAACTTAATATTGATAATTAATTGAGATTTCAAAAATTTGAAAGTTTTAAGTTTACATTTAATTTCTAAAACAAAAGAAGCTTATAAGAACTAAAAAGTTGAGTGAATTTCTAAGAAGATAGTTCATACAATAAAATTTTTGAAAAACCATTTTAAGCTTGTAAATAACTTAAGATTATATTCGCCAAGTTTAAATACTGATCATAAATTGAGTAAGTCAAAGTTTGAAAGTTTTAAATTTACACTTAGATGTGCAGATTTCTTTCTGCTGACAAGAACTATAAAGTTGTCGTAAATTTCTAAGAAGATAATTTTTGTAAATGAAAATTTTGAAAAACCATCAGAAACTTTAGCTCATTCTGGCAAAGTTTTATTGAGCAATCTAAAAACAAAGCTATTGAAAATGTCAAGAAAACTTTTAACTCGATCAGGCTATCCACTATATTTGTTTTTGTTTTATTCTAAATTATTTAAAACTGTATTATTTGAATCGTAATTGTTATTGTTAATAAAGTATGTCTTAAAGTTTATCGAAAACTTTTGATAAAAATCCAGTTCTCCATGCGCGTTGTCAACATTGGAATGAATGAAGCCACCTTATTGGCTGTCAGCGACGATCGCGTTGATCATTTCGATTTGTTCTTGTACAAGGGGGAAAACCCTCAACCGAACAAGATGAGCTTCAGAAGGAGGGACGAAGTAACCACCTTCGAGTTGAGGCCTTTAAATCACGGTTTGTGTAAAATTATTAGAAAATATATAAATGTTTTAAGAGTTTTTAATCAAATACAGCAATTTATGTATGTAAAGAAATGTCTCAAAATAATTGTATAATAGTACTTATTTTGATGTGATACAAAAACCCAATTTTTACTATTTTCACTAAAAACTTTAATCAATTATACTTATGGTTAGCTTGACTTTACTGAAGCTATTTAATAAAGAAGTTTACTACTTACTAAGTCAACTTTATAAAGTCACTCTAAATATTTTTTGTAAAAGGTACTGACGAAAAAAATTGAAGTAATTTTTTGATAACTAAGTTTAGCTTTGCATTTTAAGGTTAAACTTTAATTTAAAGAAAATTTCAATTTACGTTTGTTCAAATTTAAAGTTGTTACTAATTCATTTTTGTTTATTCAAAGGGTCAAGGTACCGTGTCGTATTGGTAGCAAACAAGTTTGATAAAACTTCAATGACAGTCATCCAGAACTTTACTACTGAATTTGATCCAGGTATTATGTTGTTTTATTGATATATTTTGAAGTGCTTGCTTTGTAAATGATACTTTATATTACATATCATTATGTTATCAACCTTTTTTATAAAGTTCTTACAATGATTACTATTAGTTTTGTTTCGCAAAGTATTACGGTCATGGTTTTCTTTTATGATTTAAGGTTCAAAAAATAACAATTTGCATTTAGCGAAAATTATAATGAGCGCACTAGATTATTATAAATAGAATAATATATATTTTGTTTTCTACAAATAGAAATGACAACCATGGCCCAAACCACCATCGAACCGGAAACTACTTCCTCGTACTCATACGATGACGTCACAGTTGAAATCACTAGGGTGGAAACCAGCGAAGCGGAACTGATGGTCACCACGCCCGAGGGTTCGGCCACAACGTTCCAGGTGGCGCTGTTCAGCTCAGTTGCCACGCAACCGAACGTCATCACGGTTGCTAGGGTAGGAAGGGTGACCCCCGTCAAACTCGGACCTCTTGCTTCCGGTTGGTATTAGAATTTGTTAGGATGAAATATTTGAAGTTTTTTGTTTTTATTTATAAAGTTAAACAAGGATAACTGTAAAACAGCATTATACTATATGCTTAGTGTTTGCGTAGTTAAAATTTCTAACAGATAAAAATTTCTACATCAAAGTCTTTAGAGAATAAATGTTAAACATTTTTACTCTGTGTTCATTTTTACTTAATATATGTTGGTTTTCTAGATTATCAAGTATTAATCTTTTCAATTTTAGCTTAGTTTATTTAAGTTTGAACAACTATAAGCTCATTCTATAATTCTTTTTTAAACTTCCAATGTCAGGCAATGGTACAGCTATTGCTTAAAGCGGTAAGTTTAGGCATTCAAAACATTCTCCTATTATAAAACTATGTTGCGCAATCGAAAATCACTGAAATATTTTCACGAAAATGTCACTATTGCGGGCAAAATTGCGTCACACTATTGTTAGAAAAAATCAGATGAGGGTAAAGTTTGTGTAAATGCAAAAGTATTTTTCATACTTTAGGAAAAATAGTGAAAATGTTAAATTCTTACTTTAAGATAATAATGCTGTAAAGTCTGTTTTATAATTATCTTCAATGAGATGAGTTACTTTAGAAAGTGTTTTGTTATCCAAAATTTTGTACTAGTTGAAAGAGAAAAGTGTTAAAGTAAAGTCAGTTATTGCTTAGTTACAAAGAAAACAAGTTTAATCAAGTTTCTATATTGATACATTTTACGGAAACGTTATAATATTTATATTTGTAGCGTTCATAACTGACCACTGTGTATTTATATAATTTGTGAAACATAATAAATTTAAATACTTGATTACAACTTTACAATGCGTAGAGTTATTATCAAAAATACATATTGAAAATAACTTGCATAAATACAAAAACATTTTTAAGGCACTAACTTCACTGCTTCAGTAAAAGTAACATTTATGGATGGAACTTTTGTTGAAGAAAAAATAGCTTTTGCAACTAAAGCTGGTAAGTATTGTATAATTTACAAAAATTATAAAATATTTTAAAAGGTTGAATCACGAAAAAATTGTTAACAAATTCTAAACCTAAAACTAATATGTATTTGATTTATAATCTTAATTATTATTTTCCAAGAAATGTAAATAAACGCCAGATAAAATTGAAATCATTAAGTCGTGGTTAACATAACAAAAAACTTTAATAGAATATGCTAGTGATAAGTAACAAAATTTTTTACAGATGACTTTGAAATCATTAGAGTAGATGACGAAACTGCGTGTGTTAGAATCAGAAACAAAAAGGTTTTTTTTA
>NW_028139927.1:0-39590 GCF_965202585.1 Thalia democratica | reverse complement strand
CTATAAATAAATAATGTATTGAATAAAACAAACCTCGTTGTTTTATCATAACCCCATCAATTTTTCCACAAGGTGTCGTTGTGTAGTTACTAGCATAACAGGCAAAAATTAATATTTGTATTGACACTTCATCACTTTTAAGCTGTGTTTTGTTTCCTGAAATTAAAAGTCACTTGTTAAAACAAAAAAATATTTTTGTATGTTTTCAAAATTAAAATTATTTGTTATTTTTAATAATGTTATTGTTTATATTAGGTATTTAATTACAATATAAATTTTAAAAGACAATTACGTTGTTATCCTGACGCTTTCTATAGAACTATTCTCTTATAGTAAGATTAAAACACTAAAAAAACTTACTAAAATAAATAATTGAGATAAACTTAACATTATATTTTTAAATTTATTACTCTATTATTGAAACTATCTTCATAAAATATTCAATTATACAGAAAAACCAAAGCATAATTTTAGCTATTAAGCAAATGAAAACATGCTTAAGAAAAATCTTCGTAGATATTATTTTAGTTTAAAATTGTAATGTTTAAATTTATTTACCCATGATAGATACATTTTGAAAAGGCAAGAAGTTCTTACAATCACTGCAATAAGTAAACCTTTTATTAATTCTACAAACTTTATTTTGTTCACACTCAAAATGTCCGCGTAAGTAAGCCATTGATGAACCTATAATAATGTTTGTACAATGATTACTTATCATTTTTTTGCATAGTATTATATCTAATTGATAATTTAGTATAAGAAAAATTTAAAACATGTTAAATTTAAGAATCAAAATTGTTATTAAAAAAAAAAAGTTATCTAACTACAAATGAAATTTATTTGAAAAAACTATTTTACTAATGTGCATCTCTTTAAAATTGTATTTAAGAAACCCAAATATCTCTCTTGTATTTTATTTAAAAAAAACATAAGCGTTAACGAACAAAACAAATCAAAGACAAATAAAAAGTATATTAGATAAACAAAAACTATTAAAAGAAGTTACATAAAACAAATTGTTCACTTGCGTTACAATAAAACGCTCAATCATGTTGTTTAGTTTGTATTGTTCATAAGCAATATAAAACATCATTTATATAACTGTATAAAAAATGATAATAAATCTACAAAACCTGTTTTCAATCTTTCGTTTTTCAAGTTTAATTTCATCCATTTGCTCCTGTCAACACAAGAGAGTTTGAAAAATGTTGATCTCATGTTCGACCTCGGAGGCAATAGTTTTACCACAGAATCGTAATAAGCGTACGAGTGACTTACACATATTTGGCTGTTGTTACAGCCAGCCTGTAACCACTGTTTGTTTGTACAATATTCTGCTGAACTGTCTGTTAGTATGAACATATTTTGGTCAGTAGGTTTGAATATAAACAATATCAAGTTAACATAAAGTTATTAAAACTATTTTTTTCTAAATTAACTAACTATTTTTAAGAATAAATGCCTTTCGACGAGTATAAAATTGTTAAAGACTTCAGTTTTTAAAACTAATACACTTTATAAAAAAGTTTCAAAGTAAGGTTTATTTTAACTAAATGATGTTTTGAAATAATGTAATAAGATAATATTAGTAATAAAAAGTAGCTAGAAATTAGATTTTTTGCTGTCTAGTTGCATTAGTTTGGTTAACCATTTTTCTAGTTTAATCATTTTTTAGACAATCTTCTACTATTTTCAATTTATAAAATTACTTAATATACTAAAAGCATTTACGAGTATAAAAATAATTAATGAAATACTAAATATTAAAAAAATAATGTATAACGATAACTTTAATTTTGTAGTTAATACTTAACTTCATATCGTTGCCAAGAATCAAGTAAAATATTAAAAAATACTCACTTTCAATTAGTTCTTCCTCCAACACGTTACAATTTGTTCGACTTTGAGCATCCCAAATATCACAAACAACAAAAAAGTTTTCTGAAAAAATTATAGCTGACAACTTATAAATCTTACAACAGCTTTATAAAGCTGCTCTGCTAAAAAGTCTAAATATTTTGACAGTCTTGTAGTTTTTTTGAATTACAAAAATAATAGTACTTAAAATAAGAAATATAAAATTTGATAGTATTTTCGGTTATAAAGAAAGTATGTAAAACACAAAAAAAAATTCAGCTTGACTGGCATTGTTCACCACCAGATAAAAAAAATCTTACTAAATCATTGCTGAGCATTTTAAAACAATAATACAATAAATATTTAGGGTTCTTAAAAAGTTTAGCAGAAAAAGAAATATTTGTTTTTAAAATTAAAACTTAACAAACCTCTTGTACACGAAACAGTAAAGTAAGGGTGTGAAGTATAATTACTATTTTCAAATGGGTTACATTGAAAATATTGGGTATTATTGTTTCGTTTACAGATATTTCCGTTTCCAGATAAAACTTTTCTACTACAGTCGTTGAAATCTAAGAGCCAAAAACATAACATTTAAGTTTAAACTATGTTTATTATTTGACGACTACATTTTACTTTAAACGAAACAAAAAGAAAGTTTTTAGACAAGTTTTGTATGCAAAAAAAGAAAAATATTAAATAATCAAATATAAACTAAAAATTAATATAATTTTTAAGAACGATAACTTTTGTTATTTTTTTTTCAAAAATTAAAAATTATTGAATCATTGGTAAAAAAAAACATAATTAAAATTACACTTAGTTCGACATAATTCAAACTTTTTGAAAGTACTTTATTTTTAATGTTAGATTTACCCAAATAAGTCTTATTTTTTAAATAAAATAAATAAAACTAAAAAAATATAGTGCTTGAATAGATAAACTTATCTAAAACAGTTTCAGCATACCTAGATTGTAAATTAGTTTTTCAATTTGCCCTTTAAACTCCACTTTGTTATCATTATTAAGGTAGCTTTGTTTTGCATTTGCAAAACTTAAAATCCCCAGAACTATAACTAAAATAATCATTCTGAATAAAATCATTTCAAAGTAAAACTCTGAAAAGTTTAAGTTTATTTTAGGCATTACTGTCTCCAAAAAAATTCAAACAGCTAAACTCTTAACTTTTAACTGATCTTTTTATTTTGACTGACTAAATTGAACTACATTTACTAAATAATATAACCTATTTTCATAATTTTAAACTGACTAAAAAAGTATTATAGCTTTTTAGATCTTGTTTGTTTTCTAGATTTTAAAAAACTTAATGAAAACAATTTAAGTATTTATTGAAAGAAAAATGTAGCTACAGCTGAAAACTTTTGTCCTAAAATATTGTTTAAATATATTCTTCTTTTAATAGCAAATAAAAGTTGTAATTTTAAAAATGAAAAATTGTTAATTTAATCAACTGAATAGTTTTAGCCTTTTTTTATTTCTTTTCACCATGTTAAAAAAGTTGCAAAGTTTTGCCTTAAAAAATAATACCAGTTTGTAATTGATTTAATATAAAAAGCCTTAAACATAATACATTTTTTTAAATTCACTTATCTAAAAACTAATACAAGTTAGTAGGTTTCTCAAATAGCTTTTAAAGTACATGTTTGTAAATATTGTATATATTTTACCTTCAAATATACTTAGCTCAAAAGTCTTGTATGCAGCTTTGACAAGTGAGTTTCTCCTGCTCTTGTTTCCAATCACCATGGATTTAAATTCCGTGAAATAATGTGCATGTTGCAGGTAAAACTTGACTCCTATGTGCTCAGATGAATGTTCGATATTTTCACAGCAAGTTTGCCACTATCGTTTGTTTGGTTGTGAGAAAACAAAAACTAGTTAGCAAAAATAAACAAGAAATTAGTAGTATAACGTTACAATTATACAGCATACTTATATAATAAACAAACAATTTAGCTCAAAGTACACTTTTTATCAGAATAATTTTTATAAAGAGGTATGATAACCTTATTAGACTGCTGGTAAAATGTTAAGAGCTGATGTACACTTTATTTGAAACTTAATTTTACTCAAGTGCGTACCTTTTAAAGTGCGTACCTTATCGGTTTCTGTAAAGTGTTTGGCAAAAATTTTATAAGACTAAACAAATTTTATATAGGTATAAAGAAGTACATGTAATGAAAAAAAGTTGAGTAAAGGTGAAATTTTGACTCTCTTGAGGTAGCCTAGTAGTTTATTTCCAACAAGAGCATTTCGGCATCATACGCGTATGCTTAATGTTACACTAGTAAGAGATACGCTTTTGTGCGTTCGGTCGACTTGACGCTTAGGGATTTTATAATGCAAAGCGTTGTAGGCTTTTAACGAGGAAATGCCTGGCCGTAAAGGCGGGTAGACGTGAAGTCGTCAAGGCGGGTTGGTTGTTAATGCAGGCAGAGATTGGTAATAGCTTGAGTCGACTGGCCGTCGAGGCGAGTAGACGTGAAGTCGTCAAGGCAGGTTGTATTAATGCATGCAGAGATTGGTTATAGCTTGAGTCGACTGGCCGTAGAGGCGGGTAGACGTGAAGTCGTCAAGGCGGGTTGGTTGTTTATGCAGGCAGAGATTGGTTATAGCTTGAGTCGACTGGCCGTCGACTTAAGCTGGCATCGAAAGAGCGCAGCAGTTAAAGGTCGCATAGCAGACCCGATTGAATGTGTAGGAAGGGAAATTAGAGCAAGAATAAAGGCAATTACCGTCCGAAAGCAGCCATAGAAGTAAGCATAAAGCTCTGAGATGATTCAGCCCAGTTAAAAGAACGAGTGCAGAAATGAAGTGATTAAAGCCGTGCATTTATAGAAGCTTCAAGCGGGCGACTGAAGCAGAGAAGACGGAAGAAAATGCAGGGGCGAAAGGTGAAGCACACAAAATGTGACGGGCAGAGAAGCGGCTGCATCTCGCAGTCGCCGTCACGGTCAGAGCTGATAAAAAGCATTTTGCGGTGGAAGCAGAAGCTTTGAAAAAATATTTTCAAATTAAGGGAGGGGGAGTTTTTTCGAAAAGTTGTGAGAATTGAATTTTGAATGGAAAGTGAAGGATTGGTAGAGTATGGAAGAAAAAGTTGGAAAAAATTCGAGCAAAAAAGGCCCCAATTTCGCCCGCGGGCGAAATTGGGGCCTTTTTTGCTCGAATTTTTTCCAACTTTTTCTTCCATATTTTTTTTTTGAAAGACGTTCATCGTAAGATGAGCGTCTGTTTTTTTACCAATTTTTTACAAATTAGCTACCTCAAGAGAGTCATTTTTTTTTGTCGTTTGTAGCTGTATTTTTATCATTCCACTTATCATTTTTATGAATATATTTTTTTTCAAGTCTCAAACTTCTTGAAGGTGCCGCCGAAAGGTGAGCACCTTTTTTTTACCAATTTTTTGTTTCAATGAACCAAAAAAATCCCCTAACCGAAAACTGATTGATAGTCGCCTGAATATATTTACTTAAGTAGTGTTAATTTTTTTATTATAAGTTATAAGTTTGATAATTAAAAGATTATTTCTTAAATATACAATTAAGTTCACCTGGGGTTTTCAAATGACAAATTCTTTTGTTAAGCTCTTAATGTTATAAATAGCCTATGTAAATAGTAGTTTATGCTTTTAATAACTATAGTTTATACTTATAATAATTATAATTTTTTTTACTAATATAAGATAAAACTAAAACTATGATATTTGTGACAAGGGAAATAAATCGAAAATTGTTAAAAAAGTTTAACAAAACTCGAAACTTGTTCTTATCATAATTTGTTTTAGTTGATAAATTAGTTTAATTAATTTTTTATTTACAATACTTGACTTATTTTTAATTTATAACTTTTCAATACTTTGAATTGCATTTAATGTAATATGAAGATCAAAAATTAAGTATATTTATAACTTTTCACTAAAGTATTACTCTTTTCAAATGATGATTTCAAAACTAGCGTTCTAAACACAAAATATAATATTTTTTTTTCTATTAAAGGAGATAATAAAATACTTCATTGTAATATATTGTATAAGATATTGTATTATAAATATTCTTGATAAATTCATTTCTTTAAAAAAAACCTTAAGAATGCTAGAAAAATTGAATGTCTTTTTTATCAACAGTTAAGTACTAAAGTTTTTAGTTATTTATAAGTTATTCATATTATACATAAGCATTTACATAATTAGATAACTTAGCAATCTTTTCACTATGTGTAAAATACCCAAGTTATAAAATGTCTATATCAATTCATTTTAAAATATGCAAAAGAAAGCTAAATGCTTATGTCTATGTTTTTATCAAAAGTTATTAAGGATACAAAACTTAACTAAGGTTTAACAGTTGACTAATTTTTCACTAAAATATTAAAAACTTACAACAGCTTTAGTACAAAATCTTATTTTTCTGTTGTATGATATTAATAATGTTTCAGAATGCCAAAATTAATTCATACATTTTAAAATTTTCATTTAGACAAATTTTTGATAACTTTTAATTGACAAGCATATATTCAACACAAGGTTTTTTTAAATTATAGTTTTTTTTTAATAAAAAGTCCCGGATTTTATTTTTCCTAGTTTAGTAAAAACCCAGGTGTTAAGTATGCTTTTATATCCAAACTAAACAGTTAGCTTATAGTTACAAAATAATTTTATAAACATTTACTTTTGTATACACACATACTGATTAATGTAATATAGTTTAGAAAAAATTGAAAATCAAAAGCGCTTACTGAATAAAGGAATCGACAGTTATATATTATAATCAGATAATAATAAATATAAAAACAAATAAAATTTTATAATCAGTATGAGTTGTTATTGAAACAATAGATTTTTTATGAAAACTGAGTTTTAATAGTTCTGTAGTATATTAAAATTGTTATTCATGTTTACTTTTTGTATTGTATAACAACAGCTTCTAGTACGGATCAGAAGAGACATAATCTTTACTTTAAAATAAAAAGTCGTTTAAGGGTCACAGTGAGTTAAAGTAAGCTTTTTTTTGAAACATTGTACTTATTAAAAAAAAACTTTTATTGGTGAGCATGTTAAGATAGAACTGATAAGTTGCAAAGGTTGAAGCAAAGAAAATAAAAACACTTCAAGTATTAAATTTGTTATTGAAAGTCAAACCAAACTTAATGTTCATCATATACAATATACTTCGTTTTTTTATCTAAGATTTTAAAAAATTAATTCTTTTCATAGTAAAATTCGTAGAACAAAGAAACTATTTCTGCATAATGATTTAGCTAAACTTCACAAAAAACATTTATAAAAAGTAATAAAATTTGAGGCTAAGCTACAATTAGGCTATGTATTTACTAATTGCTATTGATTATGGTAAATTATCAAAGTTTTAGTTTAAATTTCACTAAATAAAACATTTATTAAATATAACTGCGATTTTTTTCTCAAAAGTCTGGCACGCGAGCAAACTATTCTTGAAAGACACGACTTATAAAAATCTGCCTACCCATGACATAGACCCTATAGGACTGATGTATGTAACTTTTAACAATAACTATGTGTGTTGACTGCAAAAAAATTATCTGGTAACAATACCGAATTCAAACAAAAAAATATTATTTGACAAACTTGTACAACATTTGTGCTGAAATTAAATAATCAAGAGTAGCTAGTAGTAAAAGAAGTTTTATAAATATTTAGCAGACATTTTTGTTTGATTAACCATCGCTTATTTCAAACATACAGAATAAAATATTTATAAAATTAAGCACTTCATACAGAATAAAACTAAAAGTAACGTCAATTGCTGGTACATATCGAATAATTGGTAACAATAGCTCCGACTTAAAATTATTATTACAATCATTATCTACATTAAAATATGTACGTTATCTTGATTTAATAACTTGTTACACTAGTTTATCTTTTATTTTAATACTAGTTGTTTTTAACTAACTAATTTTTTTAAAAGTTTGTGTTTTAATTTTTACTTGCTTGCATTAATTCGGAATTATTTAGTTTTACATACTGAATGGTATTTTGTAAAAATATATATAAATTTAAAATGTCTTAATCTTTTTATTCAGGCAGCAAACTGAATCAGTTACAAAAGCTTATAAACTTAACCTTCATTACTTCTTAGTGTATTCAATTGATTTCAGTCTACTTTATATCAATTTTACTAGAAACAATGAAGTAACAGTTTATTATAACTCTGTTTTATCAATTATATACATCGAGGTTTCCCGAAGTTGGACAATATGTCCCCTCGAGACGATTTTAGCTATCATGAGCAAAATAAGTAAGGAGATATACTATGTGTAAGTGATTCGTTAAATATAAAAGATTGTGAACAATTTTGCAAATGTATACTTTATTTGAACTAAACTTTTATCGAAAAAATGTTCAGATTATGAATAGTTTCAGTAAAAATAAAACCTTTTATTTAAACCTTACTGACATAAATTTGGTCGTAATCAATTGTAATAACATAATTAGTAGCATTTTGTACAAATATATATTTTACATGCTAAAATGTATGTTGTTGCAAAAATTTACCGTCGTGCAAAAGTATCTTCGTGTAGTTTTATGTCACCTCGTGCAAAAGTTTCTTCGTGCAATTTTGTGCCCTTGTGCAATTTCGTAAATTTGAGCTAATTTTACAGCTACCCAACATATTTAGTAGCATTTTGTACACATATATACATAGTTTAAATCAATTTATTGAGATAGAAAGCTGAGTTAGTTACAAAAGATAAAAAAAATTATTTAAGGCAAATAGCTTTAGAAACTTTCTTAGTGGAATAAAAACTCTTATAAATCTAAAGCAAAATCTTAATATTAAATTACTAAAACTAATAAATAAACTGACTTAGTTTGCAGTTGAAACAATCCTTCCAATAAGAACAGAATACTTTTGAACAGTTGTAAATTGTTTCTTGTTCCAAGCATAAGTGTGTGAGCATCTATCCGTCTAAAAAAATATTTATTTAATGTTGCTGTTCTTATTAACATATTTTATTTTATATAAATATTACCACTTAGTAACTTTGTTACTTGTTCCTTAATTTTTGGTGAACGATATCTATTGAATTTTATTTTGCATTAAATTTTTCAATAACAAACTTATACTTAAATAAGCAACAACTTGTTAGAACACTGTTAAAATACAATAACCTCTCACAAATCTACCCACTGTCGTTTGGTTACGTTTGTAAGAACTCCGAAAAAAAATTATAATCTAAAGCTTTTTTAATATTGTACCAATAAATTAATGTATGTTTTGAATTAACAAAATAATACTTTAAATCAAAAAGTTGGGTCGTAAAACTGCATATTATTGCGAATATTTAGTCTTTGTTTAACTTTGTAATGCACTTCTCGTTAAATAACATTCTTTCGTTTAACTACGCACTTTTTGCTGTGAGCACAATGTGCGTAAATTAAAGAGAGGTCACTGTAGTGTATACACACTAATAATAGATAAACTTAATAGTTTAATTGTTTCAAAACATTGTGAATAATATAAAGTCTACAATGGTTACTTTTCTAGTAAGATTCATTTCAAAGTTTCGTATATAATTTTATAACTAGTATAATTACTGTGATTCTTTTTTCTATGTATAATTTACAGATAGACCTAGGTAGACAAACTCAACTCAAATAATATTTTATTACAAGGTTTAACATTAGCTCTTGTTTAAAAGCTTAAAAGCATGAGCTACAAGTTGCTTTTAATAGATTATAAACGTTCAGGTATGTTTTGAAACAGTCATCTTGAAAAATTAGTCTTATACAAATGTAAAGAAAAACACTATTGGTGAAACACCCGGCATGAATTCACACCAATATCAAGCTGAAACTTTGCAGTTAGCCTTATGTCTATTTTAATAATCGTTGTTATTTAAACCATAACTTAAGGCTTAAAATCGTAACTTTTGTATAGGTATGAATAAATAATTATAAATTAGTTTGTAAATTAAATAATTTATATTGTGAAAATTATGATTTTTCACTTAATGTTTAATTGTAGTAAGAGTATACTCTGTACATAAAATTTTAAGTATATAACTGCTTTATTATAGACATAAATTTGTATGTAATTGTTTGATATTACATACTAAGTAGAAATATATACATATTTTAAATCTATTTATTAATTAAAAAGTTTATTCACTTAAAAAAGATAATAAAACTTATTTAACGCATACAACTTTAGAAACTTTTAGTGGAATAAAAACCCGTATAAATCTAAAGCAATCTCATTATATTAAAATACTAAAACTAATAAAAAAACTGACCTAGTTGGCAGTAGAAACGACCTTTCCAATAAGGACAGAAGAATTTTGAACTGTTTTGAATTGTTTCTTGTTCCAAAGTAAGTGAGCATCTATCTGTCTAGAAAAAATATTTATTTAATATTGTTCTTCTTACTAACATATTTTCAATAAGATAAATGTTACCGCTTGTTAATTCTATTACTTGTTCCTTAATTTTTGGTGAACGATATCTATTGAACTTTATTTTGTATTAAATTTTTCAATAACTAACTTATACTTAAAGAAGCAACAACTTGTTAGAACACTGTTTAAATACAACAACCTCTCACAAATCTACCCACTCTCGTTTAGTTACGTTTGTTAAAACTCTTAAAATAAATATTTATAATTTAAAGCTTTTTTAATATCGTACCAATAAGTTTATTGTATGTTTTAAATTAACAACAAATGCTTTAAAATAAAATGTTGGGTTGTAAAAATGCATATTCTTGCAAATATTCAGTCGTTTTCGTTTCAACTTTGTAATGCACCTCTCGTTAAATTACGTTCTCTCGTTTAATTACGCACTTTTTGCTGTGAGCACACTGTGCGTAAATACGCGAAAGGTCTATGTAATGTGTATACACTAGTCATGGATAAATTAAGTTTTTTCAAAAGTTTGCAAATGACATACTTTACAAAAACATTATAAAATATATTTCTAAAACCAAATAAACTTAGTCACTACCTTTTTACTAAACTCATATAAAAAAGAGAAAAGGTAAGCCACGCATTTGTACAACATTTGTGTCAACTTTAATGGACACAACTAAAGTAATTAGTAATAATGGACTACAGTCATCTCTCACAAATCTAAGCGCTCATTTGGTCACCCATTACCGTTTAGCATTTTAGAATTCTCACAGAATAAAAAATATAGTTTAAAATATTTCGTAAATAATTCAAATTTATATTTGGATAAATATAGAAGATATATTTTTTATTAAATAATGAATTTGCAATTTTAGTTAGTGCCTTCGATAAAAACCTTCTTAAACTGTACGGCTTTGTTTTTTAAATTTTAGGTTTCTTAGCCCCCTTCATACCTACAATTCAAACAAAGTACATTGTTTAATTGCCCACAATATTTATGGCATAAAGTTTCATGTCAAGTCAATAAATCTTTTATTTTAAGCATATTTTTTCTAAGCCCACCTAAGATTAAACTTATCTTGAGTGGTATTATAGAACAATATTTATTCAAGGTATAAAATATATATTTTCTCAACAGATAAAAATTTTTATTCAAAACTTTTTCACAATTAGAACTTGAATGTAACCTATTTCTGCGAACAATAAAAGCGGTAAAGTCCAAAAACTGTATTTAATCAAATATTATATAAAAAAACAACCGATATAGAAGGTATATTTACTACCTCTTGTTTAGTTTCACACTTTTGCTGTGGACACAATGTGCGTAGATTCGCGGGAGGTGAGTGTAATTAGCATAATCGTTTCAATTTGTTCTGACAGGTTGTGTTAATAGTGCAAGGACTATTTTATAAAAAAAATTTGCTATTTACTTTTAAACAAATTACTGAGAAAATTGACAACAAAAAAACTGCATTCCATAGGTTAATGCTGAAAATTTTTCACTAATTGACTTTTCATAAACAGATGACCAAATATTTTATATTATTTGAAATTTTACTTCTAGTTTACATTCAAATCTTTTATTTACAGCCTATTTTAACTTTTGCAAAACAATGTATTTCTTTTTTACAAATACCTATACATAAATAGATTATTAAAATTATCGTAACATTTGATAAGCCTACTTATAGTTCACATTTTAAGTATATAATTGCTTTATTATGAACTTAAACTTGTTTGTAATTATTTGATATTACATACCAAGAAGAATTTTGTACAAATATATACACATTTTAAATCTATTCATTAGGATAGAAAGCTGAGTTACTTACAAAATATAAAACAAATTATTAAACGCAAATAGTTTTAGAAACTTTTTAGTGGAATAAAAACTCTTATGAATCTAAAGCAATACAAAGCTCATATTATTAATACACTAAAACTAATAAGAAAACTGACCTAGTTGGCAGTTGAAACGATCCTTCAATTAAGGACAGAATAATTTTGTACAGTTGTGAGCTGTATCTTGTTCCAAGCATAAGTGTGTGAGCATCTATCTGTCTAAAAAAATTATTTATTTATTGTTGCTGTTCTTATTAACATATTTTAGTTTATATAAACGTTACCACTTAGTAATTTTATTACTTGTTCTTTAATTTTTTATGAACAATATGTATTGAATTTTATTTCGTATGAAATTTTTCAATAACAGATTTATACTTAGATAAGCAACAACTTGTTAGAACACTGTTTAAATACGATAACCTCTCACAAGTCTTCAAAAAAAATACAAAAATATATATAATTTGAAGCTTTTTCAATATTGTACCAATAAATTCATTGTAATGTTTGTTTTGAATTAACAAAATAATGCTATAAAATGGTTTTAACTTTATATAGCACCTCTCGTTAAATTACGTTCTTTCGTTTAATTACACTTTTTTTGTGGGCACAGTATTTGTAAATTCGCGAGAGGCCACTGCATTTTATAATCACTAATCATAGATAAATTTTATACTTTAAAAGGATTGACGCATTTGTACAACATTTGATGGACCTAATAAAAATTAATTAGAATAATTAAATAATTAGCACAATTACTTTGTTCTGACGGGTTGATTTAAAAGTGCAAGGATCACTTAATCCGTCTAAAATAATTATTTACTGTTTCTATTGTTATTAACATATTTTTAAATTATACAAATATTACCAATTGATAATTTTATTACTTGTTCTTTAACTTTTGGTGAACGATATGTATTGAATTTTATTTTGTATGAAATTTTTCAATAACAAACTTATACTTAAAGAAGCAACAACTTATTATAACACTGTTTAAATACAATAACCTCTCACAAATCTACCCACTATCGTTTGGTAACGTTTGTTAGAACTCTCAAAACACATACATATAATTTAAAGCTTTTTTAATATAGTAGAAATAAATTTATTGTATGTCTTGAATTAACAACATAATACTTTAAATTAAAATAGTGGATTGTAAAAATGCATATTCTTGCAAATATTCAGTTGTTTTTCTTTCAACTTTGTGATGCACATCTCGGTAAATTACGATCTCTCGTTTAACTACGAAGTTTTTGCTTATTGTGCGTAAATTCGCGAGAGGTCACTGTAATACATATACACTAATCAAAGATATTTTTAATACTTCAAAAAGTTTGTCGCATTTCTACGACATTTATGGACTTAATAAAAATTAATTAGAATAATTAATTAATTAATTAGCAAAGTTATTTTAATCTGACAGGTTGTTTTAATAGTGCAAGGATCACTTTATAAAAAAATCGATATTACTCTTAATTGTAAAAATAAAAAAATATTTGTAGTCAGTTTATAATTTACTGAGAAAATTGGCAGTAAAAAAAACTGCTGTTTAATGATTTATACTGATATATTTTTACAAAATGACTATACATAAGTACATTATTAAAATTTTGTTAACATTTGATAAGCCTACTTATAGTTCACATTCTAAGTATATAATCGCTTTATTATGAACTTAAACTTGTTTGTAATTATTTGATATTATACACCAAGTAGAATGTTGTACAAATTTATATACAAATTTTAAATCTATTTTTTAGGATAGAAAGCTGAGTTACTTATAAAATATAAAATAAGTTATTTAACGCAAATGGTTTTAGAAACTTTTTAATGGAATAAAAACCAGTATAAATCTAAAGCAATACAAAGCTCATATTATTAATACACTAAAACTAATAAAAAAAACTGACCTAGTTTGCAGTTTAAACGATCCTTCCAATAAGAAGAATTTTGAACAGTTTTGAGTTTTATCTTGTTCCAAGCATAAGTGTGTGAGCATCTATCTGTCTCAAAAAAATATCTATTTCATGTTGTTCTTCTTATTAGCATATTTTTAATAAGATAAATGTTACCGCTTGTTAATTGTATTAGTTGTTCCTAAATTTTTGGTGAACGATATCTATTGAATTATTATTTGTGTGAAATTTTCAATAACAAACTTACACTTAGATAAGCAACAACTTGTTAAAACACTGAATAAATACAATAATCTCTCACAAATCTACAAAAAAAACACAAAAATGTATACAATTTGAAGTTTATCTACCAATAATTTATTGTAATGTATGTTTTGAATTAACAAAATAATGCTATAAACAACATTTACTTTTGTAAAAATGCATAATCTTGCAAATATTCACTTGTTTTTAGTTTTAAAATTACATTGCACCTGTCGTTAAATTACGTTCTTTCGTTTAACTACACTTTTTTTTGTAGGCACAGTATTCGTAAATTTGCGAGAGGTCACTGTAATGTATATACACTAACCACAGATAAATTTAGTACTTTAAAAGATTGACGAATTTGTACAACATTTGATAGACCCAATAAGAATTAGTTAGTAATATTTAGTTGATTAATTAGCATAACTGTTTTGTTCTGACATGATGTTTTAATAGTGCAAGGATCGATGTATAGAAAAGGTATGTTTTAAACAGTCATCTTGAAAAATAAGTCTTATACAAATGTAAAGAAAACAATTATTGTTAAATACCCAGCATAAATTCGTACTAATATCGAGCTAAAACTATATAGTTGGCCTCATATTCATACTCGATGTTTTTTAGCAATAACTTTCAGACTAAACATCGTAACTGCTGTATAATTATGAATATATAATTATAAATTAGTTTATACACTAAATAATCATAACTATGAAAACTAGGATTTTTTACTTAAAGTTCAATTGTAGTAAGAACATAATTCATACATAAAACTTTAAGTATATATTAACTTAATTATGGAATTAAATTTGTTAGTAACTATTTGATATTGCGTACTAAGTAGCATTTTGTACAAATATATACAAACTAAATTTATTTATAAGGATAGAAAGCTGAGTCACTTACAAAAGTTAAAATTAAATTAAATTTATTAAACGCAAATAGTTTCAGAAACTTTTTAGTGGATTAAAAACCTGTATAAATCTTAATCATTACAAAGCTCATATTATCAAAACACTAAGTTTAATAAAAAAACTGACTTAGTTGGCAGTTGAAACAATCTTTCCAATAAGGGCAGAATACTTTTGTAAAGTTTTGATTTGTATCTTGTTCCAAGCGAAAGTGTGTGAGCATTTATCCGTCTAAAAAATACTTATTAACTGTTTCTATTTTTATTAGCATATTTTCAAATAGATAAATTCTACTGCTTAGTAACTTTTTTTTTTATAATTTTTGGTGAACGAAATCTATTGAACTTTATTTTGTATGAAATTTTTCAATAACAAACTTATACTTAAATAAGCAACAACTTGTTAGAACTCTGTTTAAATACAATAACCTCTCACAAATCTACCCACTCTCGTTTGGTTACGTTTGTTAGAACTCTCAAAAATTTATAATTTAAAGCTTTTTTACTGGTTAAATTACAATTCAAACTCGGACAACTCAAATTCTGACAACTCAAGTTCTTAAAAAACTACTAAAAAGACTATATCTCATAAAGTAAAATAAATTTGAAAAAAATAAAAAATGCATATTTAGATCTTGTTAATATTTACAAGCTTTCTTTTTTGCAAAATCTAAAACATTTCAAAGATTTCATAAATTTACTAAAATAACTATGTTTTTTGATTTACTCAAGCCATATCTCAAAAAATACTAAGTTTATTGCAGAATATAAAAAATGTCTTGTAGATATTTATGTAACCTACATTTATATTTTTTATTTTTGACAAATATATCTTATTTTTTTACTTATAGCCTTTACAATTTTTTATTAAAAATTTAAATTGTCGGAATTTGAATAGTCCAAATTTGAATAGTCGTGCACCCTTTTTTACTACTGAAGCAATAAATTTATTGTATTTTTTCAATTAACAACATAATACTTCAAATTAAAATGTACTTTTGTAAAAATGCATGTTCTTGCAAATATTCAGTTGATTTTTTTTCAACTTTGTAATGCACCTCTTTTTAAATTACGTTCTCTTGTGTAACTACGCACTTTTGCTGTGGGAAAACTGTGCGTAGAGAGAGGTCACTGTAGTGTATATACACTAACTATAAGTATATTTAATATTTTGGAAAATTTACGCATTTGTATCAACATTGTGTCAACAATGATGGACCCGATTAAAATTAAACAGAATAATGAATTAATTAGCATAATTATTTTGTTCTGACAGGTTGCTTTAATAGTGCAAGGATCATTTTATAAAAAATTGGTATGTACTTTTAAATTTGAAAAGATTTGTAATTAAGTTAAATAATTAAGATAAAATTGACAGTTAAAAAAATGCTGTCCAATGGTTTATACTGAAACATTATTACAAAATGGCTATAAATAAAAGACGAATATAACTTTTATATTATTTTAAAACTTACTAATAGTTCACATTCTAAACTTTCATTTAAGAGCCTATTTTAATCTTTGTAAAACAATGTTGGAATAAACTGTGCCAATAACAGTAGTTATAACTGTATTTAAAAAAAAAAATTCAAAATATTGTGAATGATATAAAGTCTCCAATGGTTACACTTTTAACGACATTCATTTAAAAGTTTTGTATATAATTTTATAACTAGTACAAATACGGTGATTCTTTCTTTTTTGTATACAGTAACCTCTCGCTTATTTACGCACATTGTGTCCACAGAAAGACTGCGTAAAGATATGAGAGATCGTAAAGAAACGAGAGGTACCAAACATACTCACTATAATGGCTGTTTTTTAATATTGCTTCTAGTTTAAAGCAGACTGGGCACTTTTAACTATTTGTTTACTTTATTTATAAATATGAAAACAACAGATAAAACTATACATATATTTAAAAAAAGGATTTGAATTTCTATAAAATAACAATACGAGTAGAAATAATTTTACTATTTTAATATTAAGTATTTAATATGTGACATTTATATTCTATTCTACTTAGCAAATTCAGTTTATAAGTAAGCACTTCTTGACAATTATAAAATGCTATTTATTAATATATGTGCAAGACTGCTGTATTATTTCTTTGTGTTTTAAACTCTTATTATTTCATTATACTTTCATTATTAAACACAGTCATGGTTATTTTAGAATTTTGATTTAATCTCTTATTGTTAACAAAATTTTGGTATACTGAGGTATAACTAAATGTTAATCATTTAGTCAAGGAACATAAATTTAGAAAGTCTAAAGATAAAGAGAGATGTGTTAGCATTCAAAAACATATTTTAATTTGAAATATACATTAAACGTAATTTGTGCAATATTAAAAAAAATAAAATTTTTATTTTCTGAATTTTATAGAATTCTAAAATGCGTAACTAAATGAGAGTGCGTAACGTCACGAGTGCGTAAAGATCCGAGAGGTTACTGTAATTTAAAACTAGAACCTAGGTAGATAAAATCAATTTAAATAATATTTCATAAAAAAGTTTAACATTAGCTCCTGTTAGAAAGTTTAAAAGCAGGCGCTACAAGTTGCTTTTAACCTTTAAATTTTAGTTTGCTCCTACCATAAGCAAATTGTTAAACACTCAAACCTAGTCTGTAACATATCCAATGTAACTTTAAACTTAAAAAAAAGGTGAAAAGTACTAGCCATATTCAAATTCAATGACAATTCAAATTTAAGCAAGTCAAATTTTAACAATTCAAATTCCTATAAAAATATTTAAAAGACTATATCCCAAAAAGTATTATAAATTTGAAAAAAATAAAAAATACAAATGTAGATTGTATCAATATCTACAAGCTGCTTTTTCTTTTTCGCAAAACCTTAAAAAAATTTTAAGATGTTTTAAAATTATTAAAATTAAATAAGTTTTTTACTCTTTTTAAGCCCCATCTCAAAAAATATTTTATGTTTTGCAAAAAGAAAAAAACGGATTGTAGATACTAATAGGATCTAAATATTTTTTTTTATATTTCCATATATACATTACTTTTTTAGTTGTTTCCTTTTCAACTTTTTTTTTAAGAATTTGAATTATCAGATTTTGAATAGTTGTGCACCCCCAGAAATACTGTTAAGCCAAATGTATAAAACAACAATAACTTCATAAAGTACATTAGTTTTATGTAACCATTTATATATTGAGCATAATATCAAAACTTTATGTAATAAGTACATTTATCAGTTTAATTTTTTTTAATATATTTGTACAGTTATAACCATTACGTAAATATAAATACTGCTGAAACATTTCTTTTAAAAATATAATTATTTCAGCACTACATGTACTTAAAATTATTAATATACAATAAATTATATCAGAACAGTTAATCTCCAGCAGTTTTATTATTAATTTATTTATAATACAACTTATTAGTGTAAAATCCTATTAAACTGAAAAAAAAGTTAATTAAACAAAACAACAAAACTAATGATTTAAATTTAACTTCAGGTAGTATGTTATTAAAAGAGTGGCCACTGGTATATAAGATATTTTTTCCAAGTTTTCTAATTTTCTTCCAGGTTTTTTTAAGCTCAAGCTTAACTGTCCTTTTTTAGTTAAAATTAAAATCTAAGACAAAAAAATGTTTATTTTATCACTAAAAAGATATTATTATGATACTTTTAATATATAATAAAATAGTTATAGCTTTAAATAACAATAATTCTAATTTATATATCACAAATATTGATAATTACCTAGCATGATGTACACCAATATCAAACTGAAAGTTTATTTTGAGGTCTAGTTTAACAATAATTTGAGACAAAAACAACAATTTATAAATACATATAATAAAATCTAATTTATAAATCATAAATCAATAAAACTTGAATGTTTAATCACAATCATTTTAGAATAATTTATAATACTACAAATCTAGAAAATAAAAATTTAATTTTTATTATTTTATATTAAACAAATTTAATTTTATTTATCTATTTGTAAAGCTAGTTTAAAACAAAGTATTTCTTTAGATTAAACATACTAGGCTTTAAACATTGATTTTTAGCATAAAACTATAGTGACAATAGATATTAAATATGATGTAATTTCGATATTGGTGAACATCCTATGTAATTACTTAACTATTTTTGTTCAACTCAGAACTTATTATTTTAACTCATGAGAGTTTGTCAAAATTCAGATTTATCAAGTAAAATAGGCGCCCTATGTTGTACTTGTCACTTTGTAAATTATAGTAATTAAAATTAAAGTAAACTAAAACTTTGTAATGTATATGGTAAATAAGTATTATTAAGTATTATCAAACACATGGTACTTAAACTTACAGGGTTGCCAATCTTTGAGTCAAAAAACTGTACTAAGTGACCTTAAGCTATTCTGAGCTTTACTGATTTTTTTAAAATCCTTAAAAGTGTTTTTTGCTGTAGCACAAACACAATGATATTTCTAAAAGTATTGAAAAGCCAGCAGGAAACTAAAACAAGCATCTCAAAATCAATAAAAATCAAGTTCTTGAAGAAAACTAGTTATACTGAAAATAGCAATTATTAAACAAGATCCATCTGTCCAGATTTTTTTTCTATTTGAACTATCTTAAGTCTATTATAAAAAACACAAAACTGTTCTTAATAAGCCTGAGTTATATAAATATATTAATAAAATCCAGTTATCCTGAGATTTTCAAAAACTCAAAAATATCCTGAGCATAGGTGTGTGGCAACCTTAAATTTATTTTTATTTTTAATGTTTGCAACCAAAGCCATCAAAAAAGTTTTGAACAGTTTGAGAAATTTTATTTGAAATCCATATGAATTTATTACAGCCTGATTTTATTATGAGTAATTAAAACTTGGAAAAATAATAACTCATGCTTTTAATGCACTGGTTAAAAAACAATAAATTCAGTTTTTTTATTTTCTTTAAGTTTTTTGGAAAACAAGTTTTGTTGCTATTTATAGCATAGAATAACTGGAAAGGTACTGTAATTCCTTTTAATAAAAATCTAACTAATTTATAAAACTATTTTGCATTACAATTTAACTTATCTAGATTTCATCTTTTTACTAAATTTCATAAAAATTTATTTAAGTATTGGTTGATAAGAAGATTTTTGTTTACATTTCCAGGTTTAAAGAAAAATATATTTAACTCTAGATCATATTTTCCTTAATTTTTGAATTCCAGGTTATATCTGGACTCCAAAATATACATTAATCAAGCTTGAATATTTTCAAAAACCATTAGAATGGCTTGAGTTAAGATAAATTTGAATAATTAAGATGAAATAGATTAGTTTTAAAGTAAAAAAACAGCCTGGTAATAAGAATATAAAATTTAAAAAGGTCTGACTTAAAAAAAACTTTAATCAAGTCTGTGTTTTCTTAAATTTAAACTAGTCTGACTGTGTGGCAACTCTTATGATAATTTTGTTAAGAACAATAAGGCCTATATGTGAAAATATAATAATTGTATCAGTTAATTTTTTTGTTGAGTTGGTCATTAAATAAATATTAAATAAATACATACCTGAATTCTTTAGCCATCAAAGTCTTTTTGTTTTCATTTGTGCTTGGAAATATTTTTTTTCTGAAAATTTTACAGCACTGTGGGTTTTATTTTTGTTTATTAAATATCTTTACAACATCATGGGCGAAAAGTTAAATAAGCAAAAGTGTTTTTCAATTTATTAATACTTTAGTACAAGGCTTAAAAGTTTAATTTTGTACAAATAAAAATAATTATAGTTTTGTTTTGTAAGTTGAATTAAAAAAAAAATAACATGTAAGGCAACAAACTTAAATTAGAATTTAATGAATACTACGACATAAAAGTAAAAAAAGCAGTACATTTAAAGCTAACTATCATATTTGATTAAGTAACGACCTTTTTTGAACTTATACTTTACTTAATTTAATTTTTAAAGAGAATCTATATTATTTTTTTCAAATAAAGTTGCAAAAATATATACACTTCGTATTATTTCAATTTAAATTATTACAACAATCAACTAAAACAGAAAAATGTCGAAGTTTAATTTTTAAATAAGATTTTAATCTCCTTTGAAACTAATCAATCATCTATATAGAACTGTTTGTCTATAAAACTAACACTTTCTACTAAAAGAAACCTACTTTATATGTTTATCTAAAACATAATTTTAAACTTTTTTCTTTAATTTTTAAGCTTCATCTGAAATTACTATTTTGATTTCTAATATCGTTTCTAGTTTTGTCTGCTTACTTTAGATAACGTACTCACATGTTTTTTTTTTTTTACTAGAAATTTGTTAGATAATATTTAACTTATAAAATAGATAAGTACACATCATCATTTTAAGCTGTGTTTTATTTCCTAAAATAAAATTTCACTTAATAAAATAAAAATTTGTATGTTTTGAAATTTAATTTATTTGTAATTTATAATTATGTTGTTGTTAATATTAGGTATTTAACTACAACAAAATTTTTAAAAGACAATTATGTTGCTATCCTAACGCTTTCTATAGAACTAATATGTTATAGTAAGCTAAAAACACTAAAAAAACTTACTAAAAAACAATTGACACAAATTCAGCATTATTTTTTTTTATAAATCTATTATTCAACACACTCAAATATTTACCTCTTTATTACTGAATTGCGTTTCTTTCTGCTTGGTTCTTTGTTGTCAACACATTCTGAAATTGTCTTTGTAAAATTTTTGTTAGTTGTTAAATAGTTAACACTTATAAAAAAAAAACTTGAATAGTTTTCTGAGACAAGGTTTAGTGAAAATTAAGTTATTATATCTGAATTATGTTTATTTCTTTGCTTAGTCTAAACTCTAGAAACTTATCACTACATATCATAAAAGCATTATAGTTGTTTTTCATGTTATAAAAATGTCATACAAAAGCTAAGAAATATTACATGTCCTTGAAATACTCCTAAAAGTTTTATAAATTTTTATATTGGGTCAACTCTTGCCATATTCTTTCAGTAAGTTTAATTAGAAACCTTTTTTGTGTTTCTAGTTGTGGACGAAAAATTTTATACATAGGTAAAGTAAAACTAAATAAGTTAAATAAGTATAACAAAAAAATAAAATTACTTTAAAAAAGAGTAAATTATGATGGAAATTATTTGAATTTAGAATTTTACTTCTATGCAAATCTTTTGTTAGGTACTGATTATATTTAATTTAAACTTAAACTAAAATTGTTTAGTGTTATAAAGGAATTCGTCTAAAGTTTCATAAAAAATTTACATAAAACTATTTCAACGTATATGTGGTAAAAAACTTAATATAGATTTAATTATTATTAATCATAACAAAGTAAGTTTAGTTTGTAAAAATAAAAATCCTTCAATGATTAAGTATTACATTAAAAACTAAATTTTCATCTAGTCTACAAATAGTTTACTAAAAATTACTTTGATGATACTAGCTGATTATGCTTTACCTTAACCTTAACAATAAACAAAAATATTGTATAATTTATTGAATAGAACCTCTTATACAGCGTAATACTTGTAAATAGTTGCAGGACATTGAGAGGTTACAAAATAAAGATCTAGAAAACATTTTAATACGTGACTTGTTTCTTGTTATGATACTTTTCAAATGAATTAAAAAGAATAAACTAAATTTTTAAATATTGATTATGCTGACAAAATTGAATTAACGTTTTAATATGTTTGTAAACTTATGTCGTGTAATAAATAATTAAGTTTTATCATTAGCTTTTTAAAATTTGTTGAAATGTAAAATAAACAAAAAAGAACGATTTAAAACAAGAAGAAAATGAAATTTTTTGTTAAACGGTGCATAGCAAGCATTGTTAGTTTTAAATTTATAAAAATAGTATTAAAGTAAGGTATTCATTATACTTTTTAAAGTTTAAATAAACAATTTCTCAAAACATAGCTATGAAAACTTAAAACTTTCATTAAGCCTTGTATTTAATTTTTATTAAGTTAAGTATATTTTAAATAAGTACTTAACATTATTCAGATTTCAAAGATAAAAAGAAACAAAATATTAAAGAAGTAATTATCTAAAGCATTTTGACGAACTAAAGCTGATAAACAATATGGTTGTTAGTTGACTCCCATTCTCTTGTTAAAATAAGTTATTTAGTTTTGAATGCTTACAATTCATCATACATAGAATAAAAAAGGTTAGTTAGAAATAAACTATATTGTAAAATGTTTTTGAATCTAAGGCTGGTAAATAATATTAGTTGTAAGTCGACTCTCAGTTTCGTTCACATGTTCATACACTCCAGAAGCTTGATCTCCCAAGATCTTGGGACTCGATCCTTTCATGTTGTCTTCAGATCTTCTACCGTTCTTCAACTTCTTTAGAAGTCTCGATCTGTTGATTTAATTATACGTAACTTAAAGATGTAAATATATGGAACTAAACAGCTAAATTCATAAAACTTTATGTCTAAACAACTTGAAATTATACTGTTCCAATTTGAATAGTATTTTAGTTTGAAAAATTAGTTAGTTAACATTAATAAAATAATTAAATTTAAAGCAGCACTGTTTAACGTATTATAAATATTATTAAAAATATAACCTTTTTATTATTAATACTATTGCAGAAACTACAATGAAAACGGACAATCCAACAATAGTGTAAACATATTTGCTGTTATCCGATTCAGGACTATCTTTATCTGTTTTGGTAATGCTTCTAGCATCTTGTTTTGATTTGCCCGATTTGTTTGTTGGAACAGTTGTAGACGCTTCAGTAGCATCGACCGATGACGTTTTGAATGTGTTTTTGATATCTTTTGTTGTAGAAATTTTTAAAGCTATAGTAGTTGCACTAGAATTGAAACTGTCTTTTGAGTTTTCTAAGTTTCTTTTTGTTGTAACATTAGTGTGATTGTACAAAACACTTTGTTCTGTGGTTTTATTGTTGTTTGAAAAATAATTATTTAAAAGGGTTGTGATATTTTCTGAGTTTTCTAACGTTGTTTCCAACCTGTTTTTTAAACAGTTAAAAAAAGTAATAATATACTAGTTGTAAATTAAATAGTAAACTTAAAGTCAACCGAATACTTTACATCAATTGCACCTTACAGCAAATTAGTTTACACTCTTTTACCGTTGTAATGTATACAAACTCAACCAAAACACTAACGCTTGGCTGTTTTTGTTGTTGTGATTTTCATAGTACACAGGAATTACAAAATGGGAACTTTTGAACTTTTCATATATTAGCCCAGGTTGAGTTGAATTCAGCTTGAAAGCGTACTTCAGTAGGTTGCATGATTTCCCAGGTCTTTGCAGGTCACCATTGTAACAAAGATCAACTGTAATGAACTTGTCAGGGAAACATATTTATCTCAAATTAAAATTAATAATGAGGCTTAATGAGATCAAAAAATCACATTTAAAGTTTAATTTGGTAAGAATTTATTGTTAAACAAAATGTTATAAAAACCTGTTCAAGATTTACCAGATATTTTCAGGTCATCATTGTTACAGAGTATAATTGTTTTAAAATTGTATGAACTTGTAAAAAAAATGTTTCAACAGAAATTAAATTTCTGATTTGAGTTTAGCTTTTAAAAAGAATCGGATATGCAAATATCATAGCTAAATACTTTGGTTTTGAGATCTATACTAGTTAACTCTTATTAGGCAATTAATAGTAAGCTAAGTTTTAAACCTTAAAATTTCATTTATTAATTAAACTAGTAATGAAAACATTCTAATCTTTTAATATTTTTTATCTTTCAAAACACTATAAATAAATAATGTATTGAATAAAACAAACCTCGTTGTTTTATCATAACCCCATCAATTTTTCCACAAGGTGTCGTTGTGTAGTTACTAGCATAACAGGCAAAAATTAATATTTGTATTGACACTTCATCACTTTTAAGCTGTGTTTTGTTTCCTGAAATTAAAAGTCACTTGTTAAAACAAAAAAATATTTTTGTATGTTTTCAAAATTAAAATTATTTGTTATTTTTAATAATGTTATTGTTTATATTAGGTATTTAATTACAATATAAATTTTAAAAGACAATTACGTTGTTATCCTGACGCTTTCTATAGAACTATTCTCTTATAGTAAGATTAAAACACTAAAAAAACTTACTAAAATAAATAATTGAGATAAACTTAACATTATATTTTTAAATTTATTACTCTATTATTGAAACTATCTTCATAAAATATTCAATTATACAGAAAAACCAAAGCATAATTTTAGCTATTAAGCAAATGAAAACATGCTTAAGAAAAATCTTCGTAGATATTATTTTAGTTTAAAATTGTAATGTTTAAATTTATTTACCCATGATAGATACATTTTGAAAAGGCAAGAAGTTCTTACAATCACTGCAATAAGTAAACCTTTTATTAATTCTACAAACTTTATTTTGTTCACACTCAAAATGTCCGCGTAAGTAAGCCATTGATGAACCTATAATAATGTTTGTACAATGATTACTTATCATTTTTTTGCATAGTATTATATCTAATTGATAATTTAGTATAAGAAAAATTTAAAACATGTTAAATTTAAGAATCAAAATTGTTATTAAAAAAAAAAAGTTATCTAACTACAAATGAAATTTATTTGAAAAAACTATTTTACTAATGTGCATCTCTTTAAAATTGTATTTAAGAAACCCAAATATCTCTCTTGTATTTTATTTAAAAAAAACATAAGCGTTAACGAACAAAACAAATCAAAGACAAATAAAAAGTATATTAGATAAACAAAAACTATTAAAAGAAGTTACATAAAACAAATTGTTCACTTGCGTTACAATAAAACGCTCAATCATGTTGTTTAGTTTGTATTGTTCATAAGCAATATAAAACATCATTTATATAACTGTATAAAAAATGATAATAAATCTACAAAACCTGTTTTCAATCTTTCGTTTTTCAAGTTTAATTTCATCCATTTGCTCCTGTCAACACAAGAGAGTTTGAAAAATGTTGATCTCATGTTCGACCTCGGAGGCAATAGTTTTACCACAGAATCGTAATAAGCGTACGAGTGACTTACACATATTTGGCTGTTGTTACAGCCAGCCTGTAACCACTGTTTGTTTGTACAATATTCTGCTGAACTGTCTGTTAGTATGAACATATTTTGGTCAGTAGGTTTGAATATAAACAATATCAAGTTAACATAAAGTTATTAAAACTATTTTTTTCTAAATTAACTAACTATTTTTAAGAATAAATGCCTTTCGACGAGTATAAAATTGTTAAAGACTTCAGTTTTTAAAACTAATACACTTTATAAAAAAGTTTCAAAGTAAGGTTTATTTTAACTAAATGATGTTTTGAAATAATGTAATAAGATAATATTAGTAATAAAAAGTAGCTAGAAATTAGATTTTTTGCTGTCTAGTTGCATTAGTTTGGTTAACCATTTTTCTAGTTTAATCATTTTTTAGACAATCTTCTACTATTTTCAATTTATAAAATTACTTAATATACTAAAAGCATTTACGAGTATAAAAATAATTAATGAAATACTAAATATTAAAAAAATAATGTATAACGATAACTTTAATTTTGTAGTTAATACTTAACTTCATATCGTTGCCAAGAATCAAGTAAAATATTAAAAAATACTCACTTTCAATTAGTTCTTCCTCCAACACGTTACAATTTGTTCGACTTTGAGCATCCCAAATATCACAAACAACAAAAAAGTTTTCTGAAAAAATTATAGCTGACAACTTATAAATCTTACAACAGCTTTATAAAGCTGCTCTGCTAAAAAGTCTAAATATTTTGACAGTCTTGTAGTTTTTTTGAATTACAAAAATAATAGTACTTAAAATAAGAAATATAAAATTTGATAGTATTTTCGGTTATAAAGAAAGTATGTAAAACACAAAAAAAAATTCAGCTTGACTGGCATTGTTCACCACCAGATAAAAAAAATCTTACTAAATCATTGCTGAGCATTTTAAAACAATAATACAATAAATATTTAGGGTTCTTAAAAAGTTTAGCAGAAAAAGAAATATTTGTTTTTAAAATTAAAACTTAACAAACCTCTTGTACACGAAACAGTAAAGTAAGGGTGTGAAGTATAATTACTATTTTCAAATGGGTTACATTGAAAATATTGGGTATTATTGTTTCGTTTACAGATATTTCCGTTTCCAGATAAAACTTTTCTACTACAGTCGTTGAAATCTAAGAGCCAAAAACATAACATTTAAGTTTAAACTATGTTTATTATTTGACGACTACATTTTACTTTAAACGAAACAAAAAGAAAGTTTTTAGACAAGTTTTGTATGCAAAAAAAGAAAAATATTAAATAATCAAATATAAACTAAAAATTAATATAATTTTTAAGAACGATAACTTTTGTTATTTTTTTTTCAAAAATTAAAAATTATTGAATCATTGGTAAAAAAAAACATAATTAAAATTACACTTAGTTCGACATAATTCAAACTTTTTGAAAGTACTTTATTTTTAATGTTAGATTTACCCAAATAAGTCTTATTTTTTAAATAAAATAAATAAAACTAAAAAAATATAGTGCTTGAATAGATAAACTTATCTAAAACAGTTTCAGCATACCTAGATTGTAAATTAGTTTTTCAATTTGCCCTTTAAACTCCACTTTGTTATCATTATTAAGGTAGCTTTGTTTTGCATTTGCAAAACTTAAAATCCCCAGAACTATAACTAAAATAATCATTCTGAATAAAATCATTTCAAAGTAAAACTCTGAAAAGTTTAAGTTTATTTTAGGCATTACTGTCTCCAAAAAAATTCAAACAGCTAAACTCTTAACTTTTAACTGATCTTTTTATTTTGACTGACTAAATTGAACTACATTTACTAAATAATATAACCTATTTTCATAATTTTAAACTGACTAAAAAAGTATTATAGCTTTTTAGATCTTGTTTGTTTTCTAGATTTTAAAAAACTTAATGAAAACAATTTAAGTATTTATTGAAAGAAAAATGTAGCTACAGCTGAAAACTTTTGTCCTAAAATATTGTTTAAATATATTCTTCTTTTAATAGCAAATAAAAGTTGTAATTTTAAAAATGAAAAATTGTTAATTTAATCAACTGAATAGTTTTAGCCTTTTTTTATTTCTTTTCACCATGTTAAAAAAGTTGCAAAGTTTTGCCTTAAAAAATAATACCAGTTTGTAATTGATTTAATATAAAAAGCCTTAAACATAATACATTTTTTTAAATTCACTTATCTAAAAACTAATACAAGTTAGTAGGTTTCTCAAATAGCTTTTAAAGTACATGTTTGTAAATATTGTATATATTTTACCTTCAAATATACTTAGCTCAAAAGTCTTGTATGCAGCTTTGACAAGTGAGTTTCTCCTGCTCTTGTTTCCAATCACCATGGATTTAAATTCCGTGAAATAATGTGCATGTTGCAGGTAAAACTTGACTCCTATGTGCTCAGATGAATGTTCGATATTTTCACAGCAAGTTTGCCACTATCGTTTGTTTGGTTGTGAGAAAACAAAAACTAGTTAGCAAAAATAAACAAGAAATTAGTAGTATAACGTTACAATTATACAGCATACTTATATAATAAACAAACAATTTAGCTCAAAGTACACTTTTTATCAGAATAATTTTTATAAAGAGGTATGATAACCTTATTAGACTGCTGGTAAAATGTTAAGAGCTGATGTACACTTTATTTGAAACTTAATTTTACTCAAGTGCGTACCTTTTAAAGTGCGTACCTTATCGGTTTCTGTAAAGTGTTTGGCAAAAATTTTATAAGACTAAACAAATTTTATATAGGTATAAAGAAGTACATGTAATGAAAAAAAGTTGAGTAAAGGTGAAATTTTGACTCTCTTGAGGTAGCCTAGTAGTTTATTTCCAACAAGAGCATTTCGGCATCATACGCGTATGCTTAATGTTACACTAGTAAGAGATACGCTTTTGTGCGTTCGGTCGACTTGACGCTTAGGGATTTTATAATGCAAAGCGTTGTAGGCTTTTAACGAGGAAATGCCTGGCCGTAAAGGCGGGTAGACGTGAAGTCGTCAAGGCGGGTTGGTTGTTAATGCAGGCAGAGATTGGTAATAGCTTGAGTCGACTGGCCGTCGAGGCGAGTAGACGTGAAGTCGTCAAGGCAGGTTGTATTAATGCATGCAGAGATTGGTTATAGCTTGAGTCGACTGGCCGTAGAGGCGGGTAGACGTGAAGTCGTCAAGGCGGGTTGGTTGTTTATGCAGGCAGAGATTGGTTATAGCTTGAGTCGACTGGCCGTCGACTTAAGCTGGCATCGAAAGAGCGCAGCAGTTAAAGGTCGCATAGCAGACCCGATTGAATGTGTAGGAAGGGAAATTAGAGCAAGAATAAAGGCAATTACCGTCCGAAAGCAGCCATAGAAGTAAGCATAAAGCTCTGAGATGATTCAGCCCAGTTAAAAGAACGAGTGCAGAAATGAAGTGATTAAAGCCGTGCATTTATAGAAGCTTCAAGCGGGCGACTGAAGCAGAGAAGACGGAAGAAAATGCAGGGGCGAAAGGTGAAGCACACAAAATGTGACGGGCAGAGAAGCGGCTGCATCTCGCAGTCGCCGTCACGGTCAGAGCTGATAAAAAGCATTTTGCGGTGGAAGCAGAAGCTTTGAAAAAATATTTTCAAATTAAGGGAGGGGGAGTTTTTTCGAAAAGTTGTGAGAATTGAATTTTGAATGGAAAGTGAAGGATTGGTAGAGTATGGAAGAAAAAGTTGGAAAAAATTCGAGCAAAAAAGGCCCCAATTTCGCCCGCGGGCGAAATTGGGGCCTTTTTTGCTCGAATTTTTTCCAACTTTTTCTTCCATATTTTTTTTTTGAAAGACGTTCATCGTAAGATGAGCGTCTGTTTTTTTACCAATTTTTTACAAATTAGCTACCTCAAGAGAGTCATTTTTTTTTGTCGTTTGTAGCTGTATTTTTATCATTCCACTTATCATTTTTATGAATATATTTTTTTTCAAGTCTCAAACTTCTTGAAGGTGCCGCCGAAAGGTGAGCACCTTTTTTTTACCAATTTTTTGTTTCAATGAACCAAAAAAATCCCCTAACCGAAAACTGATTGATAGTCGCCTGAATATATTTACTTAAGTAGTGTTAATTTTTTTATTATAAGTTATAAGTTTGATAATTAAAAGATTATTTCTTAAATATACAATTAAGTTCACCTGGGGTTTTCAAATGACAAATTCTTTTGTTAAGCTCTTAATGTTATAAATAGCCTATGTAAATAGTAGTTTATGCTTTTAATAACTATAGTTTATACTTATAATAATTATAATTTTTTTTACTAATATAAGATAAAACTAAAACTATGATATTTGTGACAAGGGAAATAAATCGAAAATTGTTAAAAAAGTTTAACAAAACTCGAAACTTGTTCTTATCATAATTTGTTTTAGTTGATAAATTAGTTTAATTAATTTTTTATTTACAATACTTGACTTATTTTTAATTTATAACTTTTCAATACTTTGAATTGCATTTAATGTAATATGAAGATCAAAAATTAAGTATATTTATAACTTTTCACTAAAGTATTACTCTTTTCAAATGATGATTTCAAAACTAGCGTTCTAAACACAAAATATAATATTTTTTTTTCTATTAAAGGAGATAATAAAATACTTCATTGTAATATATTGTATAAGATATTGTATTATAAATATTCTTGATAAATTCATTTCTTTAAAAAAAACCTTAAGAATGCTAGAAAAATTGAATGTCTTTTTTATCAACAGTTAAGTACTAAAGTTTTTAGTTATTTATAAGTTATTCATATTATACATAAGCATTTACATAATTAGATAACTTAGCAATCTTTTCACTATGTGTAAAATACCCAAGTTATAAAATGTCTATATCAATTCATTTTAAAATATGCAAAAGAAAGCTAAATGCTTATGTCTATGTTTTTATCAAAAGTTATTAAGGATACAAAACTTAACTAAGGTTTAACAGTTGACTAATTTTTCACTAAAATATTAAAAACTTACAACAGCTTTAGTACAAAATCTTATTTTTCTGTTGTATGATATTAATAATGTTTCAGAATGCCAAAATTAATTCATACATTTTAAAATTTTCATTTAGACAAATTTTTGATAACTTTTAATTGACAAGCATATATTCAACACAAGGTTTTTTTAAATTATAGTTTTTTTTTAATAAAAAGTCCCGGATTTTATTTTTCCTAGTTTAGTAAAAACCCAGGTGTTAAGTATGCTTTTATATCCAAACTAAACAGTTAGCTTATAGTTACAAAATAATTTTATAAACATTTACTTTTGTATACACACATACTGATTAATGTAATATAGTTTAGAAAAAATTGAAAATCAAAAGCGCTTACTGAATAAAGGAATCGACAGTTATATATTATAATCAGATAATAATAAATATAAAAACAAATAAAATTTTATAATCAGTATGAGTTGTTATTGAAACAATAGATTTTTTATGAAAACTGAGTTTTAATAGTTCTGTAGTATATTAAAATTGTTATTCATGTTTACTTTTTGTATTGTATAACAACAGCTTCTAGTACGGATCAGAAGAGACATAATCTTTACTTTAAAATAAAAAGTCGTTTAAGGGTCACAGTGAGTTAAAGTAAGCTTTTTTTTGAAACATTGTACTTATTAAAAAAAAACTTTTATTGGTGAGCATGTTAAGATAGAACTGATAAGTTGCAAAGGTTGAAGCAAAGAAAATAAAAACACTTCAAGTATTAAATTTGTTATTGAAAGTCAAACCAAACTTAATGTTCATCATATACAATATACTTCGTTTTTTTATCTAAGATTTTAAAAAATTAATTCTTTTCATAGTAAAATTCGTAGAACAAAGAAACTATTTCTGCATAATGATTTAGCTAAACTTCACAAAAAACATTTATAAAAAGTAATAAAATTTGAGGCTAAGCTACAATTAGGCTATGTATTTACTAATTGCTATTGATTATGGTAAATTATCAAAGTTTTAGTTTAAATTTCACTAAATAAAACATTTATTAAATATAACTGCGATTTTTTTCTCAAAAGTCTGGCACGCGAGCAAACTATTCTTGAAAGACACGACTTATAAAAATCTGCCTACCCATGACATAGACCCTATAGGACTGATGTATGTAACTTTTAACAATAACTATGTGTGTTGACTGCAAAAAAATTATCTGGTAACAATACCGAATTCAAACAAAAAAATATTATTTGACAAACTTGTACAACATTTGTGCTGAAATTAAATAATCAAGAGTAGCTAGTAGTAAAAGAAGTTTTATAAATATTTAGCAGACATTTTTGTTTGATTAACCATCGCTTATTTCAAACATACAGAATAAAATATTTATAAAATTAAGCACTTCATACAGAATAAAACTAAAAGTAACGTCAATTGCTGGTACATATCGAATAATTGGTAACAATAGCTCCGACTTAAAATTATTATTACAATCATTATCTACATTAAAATATGTACGTTATCTTGATTTAATAACTTGTTACACTAGTTTATCTTTTATTTTAATACTAGTTGTTTTTAACTAACTAATTTTTTTAAAAGTTTGTGTTTTAATTTTTACTTGCTTGCATTAATTCGGAATTATTTAGTTTTACATACTGAATGGTATTTTGTAAAAATATATATAAATTTAAAATGTCTTAATCTTTTTATTCAGGCAGCAAACTGAATCAGTTACAAAAGCTTATAAACTTAACCTTCATTACTTCTTAGTGTATTCAATTGATTTCAGTCTACTTTATATCAATTTTACTAGAAACAATGAAGTAACAGTTTATTATAACTCTGTTTTATCAATTATATACATCGAGGTTTCCCGAAGTTGGACAATATGTCCCCTCGAGACGATTTTAGCTATCATGAGCAAAATAAGTAAGGAGATATACTATGTGTAAGTGATTCGTTAAATATAAAAGATTGTGAACAATTTTGCAAATGTATACTTTATTTGAACTAAACTTTTATCGAAAAAATGTTCAGATTATGAATAGTTTCAGTAAAAATAAAACCTTTTATTTAAACCTTACTGACATAAATTTGGTCGTAATCAATTGTAATAACATAATTAGTAGCATTTTGTACAAATATATATTTTACATGCTAAAATGTATGTTGTTGCAAAAATTTACCGTCGTGCAAAAGTATCTTCGTGTAGTTTTATGTCACCTCGTGCAAAAGTTTCTTCGTGCAATTTTGTGCCCTTGTGCAATTTCGTAAATTTGAGCTAATTTTACAGCTACCCAACATATTTAGTAGCATTTTGTACACATATATACATAGTTTAAATCAATTTATTGAGATAGAAAGCTGAGTTAGTTACAAAAGATAAAAAAAATTATTTAAGGCAAATAGCTTTAGAAACTTTCTTAGTGGAATAAAAACTCTTATAAATCTAAAGCAAAATCTTAATATTAAATTACTAAAACTAATAAATAAACTGACTTAGTTTGCAGTTGAAACAATCCTTCCAATAAGAACAGAATACTTTTGAACAGTTGTAAATTGTTTCTTGTTCCAAGCATAAGTGTGTGAGCATCTATCCGTCTAAAAAAATATTTATTTAATGTTGCTGTTCTTATTAACATATTTTATTTTATATAAATATTACCACTTAGTAACTTTGTTACTTGTTCCTTAATTTTTGGTGAACGATATCTATTGAATTTTATTTTGCATTAAATTTTTCAATAACAAACTTATACTTAAATAAGCAACAACTTGTTAGAACACTGTTAAAATACAATAACCTCTCACAAATCTACCCACTGTCGTTTGGTTACGTTTGTAAGAACTCCGAAAAAAAATTATAATCTAAAGCTTTTTTAATATTGTACCAATAAATTAATGTATGTTTTGAATTAACAAAATAATACTTTAAATCAAAAAGTTGGGTCGTAAAACTGCATATTATTGCGAATATTTAGTCTTTGTTTAACTTTGTAATGCACTTCTCGTTAAATAACATTCTTTCGTTTAACTACGCACTTTTTGCTGTGAGCACAATGTGCGTAAATTAAAGAGAGGTCACTGTAGTGTATACACACTAATAATAGATAAACTTAATAGTTTAATTGTTTCAAAACATTGTGAATAATATAAAGTCTACAATGGTTACTTTTCTAGTAAGATTCATTTCAAAGTTTCGTATATAATTTTATAACTAGTATAATTACTGTGATTCTTTTTTCTATGTATAATTTACAGATAGACCTAGGTAGACAAACTCAACTCAAATAATATTTTATTACAAGGTTTAACATTAGCTCTTGTTTAAAAGCTTAAAAGCATGAGCTACAAGTTGCTTTTAATAGATTATAAACGTTCAGGTATGTTTTGAAACAGTCATCTTGAAAAATTAGTCTTATACAAATGTAAAGAAAAACACTATTGGTGAAACACCCGGCATGAATTCACACCAATATCAAGCTGAAACTTTGCAGTTAGCCTTATGTCTATTTTAATAATCGTTGTTATTTAAACCATAACTTAAGGCTTAAAATCGTAACTTTTGTATAGGTATGAATAAATAATTATAAATTAGTTTGTAAATTAAATAATTTATATTGTGAAAATTATGATTTTTCACTTAATGTTTAATTGTAGTAAGAGTATACTCTGTACATAAAATTTTAAGTATATAACTGCTTTATTATAGACATAAATTTGTATGTAATTGTTTGATATTACATACTAAGTAGAAATATATACATATTTTAAATCTATTTATTAATTAAAAAGTTTATTCACTTAAAAAAGATAATAAAACTTATTTAACGCATACAACTTTAGAAACTTTTAGTGGAATAAAAACCCGTATAAATCTAAAGCAATCTCATTATATTAAAATACTAAAACTAATAAAAAAACTGACCTAGTTGGCAGTAGAAACGACCTTTCCAATAAGGACAGAAGAATTTTGAACTGTTTTGAATTGTTTCTTGTTCCAAAGTAAGTGAGCATCTATCTGTCTAGAAAAAATATTTATTTAATATTGTTCTTCTTACTAACATATTTTCAATAAGATAAATGTTACCGCTTGTTAATTCTATTACTTGTTCCTTAATTTTTGGTGAACGATATCTATTGAACTTTATTTTGTATTAAATTTTTCAATAACTAACTTATACTTAAAGAAGCAACAACTTGTTAGAACACTGTTTAAATACAACAACCTCTCACAAATCTACCCACTCTCGTTTAGTTACGTTTGTTAAAACTCTTAAAATAAATATTTATAATTTAAAGCTTTTTTAATATCGTACCAATAAGTTTATTGTATGTTTTAAATTAACAACAAATGCTTTAAAATAAAATGTTGGGTTGTAAAAATGCATATTCTTGCAAATATTCAGTCGTTTTCGTTTCAACTTTGTAATGCACCTCTCGTTAAATTACGTTCTCTCGTTTAATTACGCACTTTTTGCTGTGAGCACACTGTGCGTAAATACGCGAAAGGTCTATGTAATGTGTATACACTAGTCATGGATAAATTAAGTTTTTTCAAAAGTTTGCAAATGACATACTTTACAAAAACATTATAAAATATATTTCTAAAACCAAATAAACTTAGTCACTACCTTTTTACTAAACTCATATAAAAAAGAGAAAAGGTAAGCCACGCATTTGTACAACATTTGTGTCAACTTTAATGGACACAACTAAAGTAATTAGTAATAATGGACTACAGTCATCTCTCACAAATCTAAGCGCTCATTTGGTCACCCATTACCGTTTAGCATTTTAGAATTCTCACAGAATAAAAAATATAGTTTAAAATATTTCGTAAATAATTCAAATTTATATTTGGATAAATATAGAAGATATATTTTTTATTAAATAATGAATTTGCAATTTTAGTTAGTGCCTTCGATAAAAACCTTCTTAAACTGTACGGCTTTGTTTTTTAAATTTTAGGTTTCTTAGCCCCCTTCATACCTACAATTCAAACAAAGTACATTGTTTAATTGCCCACAATATTTATGGCATAAAGTTTCATGTCAAGTCAATAAATCTTTTATTTTAAGCATATTTTTTCTAAGCCCACCTAAGATTAAACTTATCTTGAGTGGTATTATAGAACAATATTTATTCAAGGTATAAAATATATATTTTCTCAACAGATAAAAATTTTTATTCAAAACTTTTTCACAATTAGAACTTGAATGTAACCTATTTCTGCGAACAATAAAAGCGGTAAAGTCCAAAAACTGTATTTAATCAAATATTATATAAAAAAACAACCGATATAGAAGGTATATTTACTACCTCTTGTTTAGTTTCACACTTTTGCTGTGGACACAATGTGCGTAGATTCGCGGGAGGTGAGTGTAATTAGCATAATCGTTTCAATTTGTTCTGACAGGTTGTGTTAATAGTGCAAGGACTATTTTATAAAAAAAATTTGCTATTTACTTTTAAACAAATTACTGAGAAAATTGACAACAAAAAAACTGCATTCCATAGGTTAATGCTGAAAATTTTTCACTAATTGACTTTTCATAAACAGATGACCAAATATTTTATATTATTTGAAATTTTACTTCTAGTTTACATTCAAATCTTTTATTTACAGCCTATTTTAACTTTTGCAAAACAATGTATTTCTTTTTTACAAATACCTATACATAAATAGATTATTAAAATTATCGTAACATTTGATAAGCCTACTTATAGTTCACATTTTAAGTATATAATTGCTTTATTATGAACTTAAACTTGTTTGTAATTATTTGATATTACATACCAAGAAGAATTTTGTACAAATATATACACATTTTAAATCTATTCATTAGGATAGAAAGCTGAGTTACTTACAAAATATAAAACAAATTATTAAACGCAAATAGTTTTAGAAACTTTTTAGTGGAATAAAAACTCTTATGAATCTAAAGCAATACAAAGCTCATATTATTAATACACTAAAACTAATAAGAAAACTGACCTAGTTGGCAGTTGAAACGATCCTTCAATTAAGGACAGAATAATTTTGTACAGTTGTGAGCTGTATCTTGTTCCAAGCATAAGTGTGTGAGCATCTATCTGTCTAAAAAAATTATTTATTTATTGTTGCTGTTCTTATTAACATATTTTAGTTTATATAAACGTTACCACTTAGTAATTTTATTACTTGTTCTTTAATTTTTTATGAACAATATGTATTGAATTTTATTTCGTATGAAATTTTTCAATAACAGATTTATACTTAGATAAGCAACAACTTGTTAGAACACTGTTTAAATACGATAACCTCTCACAAGTCTTCAAAAAAAATACAAAAATATATATAATTTGAAGCTTTTTCAATATTGTACCAATAAATTCATTGTAATGTTTGTTTTGAATTAACAAAATAATGCTATAAAATGGTTTTAACTTTATATAGCACCTCTCGTTAAATTACGTTCTTTCGTTTAATTACACTTTTTTTGTGGGCACAGTATTTGTAAATTCGCGAGAGGCCACTGCATTTTATAATCACTAATCATAGATAAATTTTATACTTTAAAAGGATTGACGCATTTGTACAACATTTGATGGACCTAATAAAAATTAATTAGAATAATTAAATAATTAGCACAATTACTTTGTTCTGACGGGTTGATTTAAAAGTGCAAGGATCACTTAATCCGTCTAAAATAATTATTTACTGTTTCTATTGTTATTAACATATTTTTAAATTATACAAATATTACCAATTGATAATTTTATTACTTGTTCTTTAACTTTTGGTGAACGATATGTATTGAATTTTATTTTGTATGAAATTTTTCAATAACAAACTTATACTTAAAGAAGCAACAACTTATTATAACACTGTTTAAATACAATAACCTCTCACAAATCTACCCACTATCGTTTGGTAACGTTTGTTAGAACTCTCAAAACACATACATATAATTTAAAGCTTTTTTAATATAGTAGAAATAAATTTATTGTATGTCTTGAATTAACAACATAATACTTTAAATTAAAATAGTGGATTGTAAAAATGCATATTCTTGCAAATATTCAGTTGTTTTTCTTTCAACTTTGTGATGCACATCTCGGTAAATTACGATCTCTCGTTTAACTACGAAGTTTTTGCTTATTGTGCGTAAATTCGCGAGAGGTCACTGTAATACATATACACTAATCAAAGATATTTTTAATACTTCAAAAAGTTTGTCGCATTTCTACGACATTTATGGACTTAATAAAAATTAATTAGAATAATTAATTAATTAATTAGCAAAGTTATTTTAATCTGACAGGTTGTTTTAATAGTGCAAGGATCACTTTATAAAAAAATCGATATTACTCTTAATTGTAAAAATAAAAAAATATTTGTAGTCAGTTTATAATTTACTGAGAAAATTGGCAGTAAAAAAAACTGCTGTTTAATGATTTATACTGATATATTTTTACAAAATGACTATACATAAGTACATTATTAAAATTTTGTTAACATTTGATAAGCCTACTTATAGTTCACATTCTAAGTATATAATCGCTTTATTATGAACTTAAACTTGTTTGTAATTATTTGATATTATACACCAAGTAGAATGTTGTACAAATTTATATACAAATTTTAAATCTATTTTTTAGGATAGAAAGCTGAGTTACTTATAAAATATAAAATAAGTTATTTAACGCAAATGGTTTTAGAAACTTTTTAATGGAATAAAAACCAGTATAAATCTAAAGCAATACAAAGCTCATATTATTAATACACTAAAACTAATAAAAAAAACTGACCTAGTTTGCAGTTTAAACGATCCTTCCAATAAGAAGAATTTTGAACAGTTTTGAGTTTTATCTTGTTCCAAGCATAAGTGTGTGAGCATCTATCTGTCTCAAAAAAATATCTATTTCATGTTGTTCTTCTTATTAGCATATTTTTAATAAGATAAATGTTACCGCTTGTTAATTGTATTAGTTGTTCCTAAATTTTTGGTGAACGATATCTATTGAATTATTATTTGTGTGAAATTTTCAATAACAAACTTACACTTAGATAAGCAACAACTTGTTAAAACACTGAATAAATACAATAATCTCTCACAAATCTACAAAAAAAACACAAAAATGTATACAATTTGAAGTTTATCTACCAATAATTTATTGTAATGTATGTTTTGAATTAACAAAATAATGCTATAAACAACATTTACTTTTGTAAAAATGCATAATCTTGCAAATATTCACTTGTTTTTAGTTTTAAAATTACATTGCACCTGTCGTTAAATTACGTTCTTTCGTTTAACTACACTTTTTTTTGTAGGCACAGTATTCGTAAATTTGCGAGAGGTCACTGTAATGTATATACACTAACCACAGATAAATTTAGTACTTTAAAAGATTGACGAATTTGTACAACATTTGATAGACC